>NW_028165409.1:172500-207500 GCF_964263955.1 Coregonus lavaretus | reverse complement strand
TTATTATGGTGATAAATAAAAGGCAGTTGCTCCATGACACATGTATTTTGAAGGAAACGCACTGACTATTATTTAATTTGATCAGGGCAGGGCAGGGCAGCACATACAAACTGCATTTAGTCCAATAAAATACATGATATTATTAGGGTGATAAATAACAGGCAGTTGCTCCATGACACAAGAGCACTCTCTAGTGGAACAAAAGGCTTACAGCACCTGGTTTTCCCAGGCAGTCCCCCATCCAAGTACTAACCAGGCCCAATCCTGCTTAGCTTCCGAGATCAGACGAGATCAGGTGTATTCAGGCTGGTATGGCCGTAAGCTATTGAACAACTCTTGGTACACTATATAAAGAAATGAACAAAATTTACCAGTGATTCGTATTTCCATGCAACTTAATGAACCGAGTAAAAACAAAGGCTGAATGTACTGCCTATATTTTGAGGGAAACGCTTTGTCTATTATTTAATTTGACCAGGGCAGGGCAGCACATACAAACTGCATTTAGTCCAATAAAAATACATGATATTATTAGGGTGATAAATAAAAGGCAGTTGCTCCATGATACATGTATTTTGAGGGAAACGCACTGTCTATTATTTAAATTGATCAGGGCAGGGCAGCACATACAAACTGCATTTAGTCCAATAAAAATACATGATATTATTAGGGTGATAAATAAAAGGCAGTTGCTTCATGACACAAGAGTACTCTCTAGTGGAACAAATAGCTTACAGCACCTGGTATTCACAGGCAGTCTCCAATCCAAGTACAAACCAGGCCCGATCCTGCTTAGCTTCCGAGATCGGACGAGATCAGGCATATTCAGGCTGGTATGAACGTAAGCGCATGAACAACTTTTGGTACACTATATAAAGACATGAACAAAATTTGTCAGTGATTCGTATTTCCATGCAACTTAATGAACCGGCTAAAAACAAAGGCTGAATGTACTGCCTGTATTTTCAGGGAAATGCACTGTCTATTATTTAATTTGATCAGGTTAGGACAGCACATACAAACTGCATTTAGTCCAATAAAAATACAGGATATTATTAGGATGATAAATAAAAGGCAGTTGCTCCATGACACATGTATTTTGAAGGAAACGCACTGACTATTATTTAATTTGATCAGGGCAGGGCAGGGCAGCACATACAAACTGCATTTAGTCCAATAAAATACATGATATTATTAGGGTGATAAATAACAGGCAGTTGCTCCATGACACAAGAGCACTCTCTAGTGGAACAAAAGGCTTACAGCACCTGGTTTTCCCAGGCAGTCCCCCATCCAAGTACTAACCAGGCCCAATCCTGCTTAGCTTCCGAGATCAGACGAGATCAGGTGTATTCAGGCTGGTATGGCCGTAAGCTATTGAACAACTCTTGGTACACTATATAAAGAAATGAACAAAATTTACCAGTGATTCGTATTTCCATGCAACTTAATGAACCGAGTAAAAACAAAGGCTGAATGTACTGCCTATATTTTGAGGGAAACGCTTTGTCTATTATTTAATTTGACCAGGGCAGGGCAGCACATACAAACTGCATTTAGTCCAATAAAAATACATGATATTATTAGGGTGATAAATAAAAGGCAGTTGCTCCATGATACATGTATTTTGAGGGAAACGCACTGTCTATTATTTAAATTGATCAGGGCAGGGCAGCACATACAAACTGCATTTAGTCCAATAAAAATACATGATATTATTAGGGTGATAAATAAAAGGCAGTTGCTTCATGACACAAGAGTACTCTCTAGTGGAACAAATAGCTTACAGCACCTGGTATTCACAGGCAGTCTCCAATCCAAGTACAAACCAGGCCCGATCCTGCTTAGCTTCCGAGATCGGACGAGATCAGGCATATTCAGGCTGGTATGAACGTAAGCGCATGAACAACTTTTGGTACACTATATAAAGACATGAACAAAATTTGTCAGTGATTCGTATTTCCATGCAACTTAATGAACCGGCTAAAAACAAAGGCTGAATGTACTGCCTGTATTTTCAGGGAAATGCACTGTCTATTATTTAATTTGATCAGGTTAGGACAGCACATACAAACTGCATTTAGTCCAATAAAAATACAGGATATTATTAGGATGATAAATAAAAGGCAGTTGCTCCATGACACATGTATTTTGAGGGAAACGCACTGACTATTATTTAATTTGATCAGGGCAGGGCAGGGCAGCACATACAAACTGCATTTAGTCCAATAAAATACATGATATTATTAGGGTGATAAATAAAAGGCAGTTGTTCCATGACACAAGAGTACTCTCTAGTGGAATAAAAGCTTACAGCACCTGATATTCCAAGGCAGTCTCCCATCCAACTGCTAACCTGGCGCGTTCCTGCTTAGCTTCTGAGATCGGACGAGATCAGCTATATTCAGGCTGGTATGGCCTTAAACACAGGAACAACTTTTGGTACACTATATAAAGACATGAACAAAATTTGTCAGTGATTCGTATTTCCATGCAACTTAATGAACCGACTAAAAACAAAGGCTGAATGTACTGCCTATATTTTCAGGGAAATGCACTGTCTATTATTTAATTTGATCAGCTTAGGACAGCACATACAAACTGCATTTAGTCCAATAAAAATACATGATATTATTAGGGTGATAAATAAAAGGCAGTTGCTCCATGACACAAGAGCACTCTCTAGTGGAACAAAATGCTTACAGCATCTGGTATTCCCAGGCTGTCTCCCATCCAAGTACTAACCAGGCCCAATCCTGCTTAGCTTCCAAGATCAGACGAGATCAGGTGTATTTTTTTTTTTCTCTTTTTATTATAAAAAACAAAATCAACAAAACAATACAACAAATACAACATAATTACACCATCCTTATTCACTAATCAACATAAAATACATAATCTAATATAGACATTAGACATACTCCATTTCAGAAGTTAACCCTAACTCCCCCTCCTCCCTCCTCCATAGACACTAAAGTACTCCCCTTTATAAACATACTTTCAAATTTCTCTAGTTTTGCATTATACATTAATTCCACCTGCTTTCTTAAACCTGCTTTAAAGATTACCCAGACATTCACCTTTTTCCCTTCAAAATGTTTCATATTCCTTCTACAGTAAATTGCATACCTCACAAAACTCAAAACAATATTCAACAGGTACACATTCACACCCAAACATTTCCCCATTACTCCAAATAATATTAACCTATCCCATGCAAAACTTTCTAAAAACTCTTTTCTCCAGTGCCTCCACAACAAAAGTTTTACTTCCTTGAAAAAACCTGTCAGACTTGGACATTCAACAAATAAATGCAACAAAGACTCTGGCTTCATCATACACACATCACATTCCCGCCGTACATCGCGGTTTATCTGATGTAAAATAATATTTGTGTATATACGATTATGCCGTACCATAAAATCCATGTTCTCACAATTTCGTTTATTCCCAAACAAAACCAAATTCTCCCACATCAAAGAAACATCCAAATCAATAAACATTTTTCTCCACATCCTCTCAGCCGCAGGCCTCACACACACAGACTTCAACATACACTTGTACAATCTTTTCTGTGTTACTTTTGATAATACTTGTTTCCCCGATCCTTTACCCACATAGAGACTTGGCAGCACATACAAGTCCTCATATTCCCCCTCCCCATTTATCACTTTTATCCACTCACCCGGAATGCATAATTTAATTCTTTCGTATATCTGTAATACTAATTTTCTCTCCACTGTATCATCAAACTCCCACACAGTATCCAGAATTGCCTGCCCCCTTAAAAACCCCGGTATAACCTCGTAAAGAAAATCTTTTACCAATATTAACCCAGCCTTCATGAACATTTTGTTGTACAGCACCTTCCCACCACTCTCTATTTTCGGATTCAAAAACACAGGCTGATTAAATATGTTGTCCTTATTTGTACATGTGTACTCAATCTTAGGAAGAAATTCCCCCCATGCCAAGAACACCTCTTTATAGAACTCAGGCAAACCCTCCAACATATCCTTCTTCCATGACATCAATAATCCACTTTCTTCACAACCCCCATTTCTGTACAAAAAATGTTTAAAAAACCTTTTCCATCCATAATCTCCCTCCCCATATAAGTATTTTTGCACAGTTTTTATTCTCATTGCTTTTCTCTTCACATCCAAATCCACCAATTTCAACCCCCCATCCTTTAAATCCGAGATAAGAGTTGCCCTTGCAATCCTAGTCCCCTTCCCCTCCCATAGGAAATCTGTAACCAAACCATTGAATTCTTTTAACACCCATTGTGGCATATCCAACGAACCTAGAACATAGATACATTTGGATGCCACCAAAGAATTAATCACCACCACCTTCCCCCTCAAGAACAGTTTTCTTGTCTTCCAATAGGATAGAGTATGTTTTATTTTATTCAAAACCCCAGTCCATGTCTCATCTCTCGTCCCTTCTTTATCCACCCCCAAAACCACCCCTAAAGTCTTTATATAACCTTCAGCCTTTTTGAAAGGGAATCCACATTCCACTTTTTCATCTATCCCCACATACATTATTTCAGATTTTTCAACATTAAGTTTTGCCCCTGATGCCTTGCCATATACCTCAAAACACTCCATTACATTCTTCACACTTTCAACATCTATCACAGTACATGTAGTATCATCCGCATATTGCTGTATAACACTCTCCCCCCCATCCGGTATCCGTATACCTCAAATTAATTTGTTTGCTTTAATCATTGCTGCAAGCGGCTCCACCGATAAACTATAAAGAGCAGCTGATAACGGACATCCTTGCCTAACAGATCTCTCCAGAGGAAAAGAATCTGTTAAAATCCCATTACATTTTACTCTGCTCCTTGCATTTCCATTCAGTAATCTAATCCAACCTATCATTCTTTCACCAAACCCAAATTTCCCAAGTGTACGCAGTAAAAAGGAATGATCAACTCTATCAAAAGCCTTATTTAGATCCAAACTCATCACAAACCCCCCTTCCTCCCCCATATGCTTTATCACATCCCTTATTGTTCCCACTGTGTCAGAAATATCCCTCCCTGGTACACTATATCCTTGTGTCTCTGCTATTACTCCTCCCATAACTTTTTTAACTCTATTAGCTAAGACCTTGGCTAAGATCTTATAATCACAATTTAAAAGTGTCAACGGTCGATAATTATCCAAATTTACACGACTCCCTTTATTTTTATACAGTATGGTTAAAACACCTGTGGCCAGCGAATCTGGCACCACTTGAGTCTTTTCAATATATTCATACAGTTTTCTTAAAATTGGAGCCAACAAATCTGCAAAAGATTTATAAAATTCCGCAGTTAGTCCATCAGACCCCGGACTCCTATTGCAATTAGCATCCAATATGGCCTCCTTAATGTCAGTTAGACTCATATCTTCATCACACATGTTTTTTTCCCCTTCTGTTAACTTAGTATCCACGTGTTCAAGCACCTTATCCATACAGGAATCATTAACCTCTTCTTTTTTAAATAAGCATTCATAATATCTCTCGACCGTATCCAGAATCCCCACCAAATCATTAACCTTTTCCCCTTTATCATTAATTAACTCCGTAATATAAATCTTCTCTTGTCTTCTTTTTTCTAAATTCAAGAAAAATGAAGTACACCTTTCCCCCTCTATCGCATATTGCACTCTACTCCTTACAATCGCCGCATTACATTTCTTCTTCTCATATTCATCAAGTGCATCCTTAGCCAGTAAATAATCCTCCACCCCATGACCTTCATCCTTTTCTATACACTCAAGTTCATGTTTAACCTTCTTACGTAGTTCCCTCTCCTTCTTTTTCAAAAAATAATTCCTCTTAACAGCATATTTTATAGTCAATTCCTTACATTTGGTTTTCAGCTCCTCCCACCACAACCCCATATTCACCTCCATTAACTGTTGTCTTTTGGCCTTCCCAATACATTCTGATATCATCTCAATATAATTTTCCTCCTCTAGCAAGCTATTATTTAAACACCACAGCCCACCAGATTTAGTATGTGTCCTTACTCCACAAGAAAATACCACCGCCGCATGATCACTAAAAGCTGTAAAAACATACTTAATTTCTTTCATAAAATTCCTTAAACCCTCATTTACTAAAACCAGATCTATTCGCGTCTGTTTCAACTCCCCTAAAACCACCTGCCTTCTAGAAATTCCTCTCTTGTTCGGATTCTCATCCCTCCATATATCAATCAAACTGTTTTCAAACATAATCTTCCTTAAGACCCCCCTAGATACGTCATTTCTAAAAATAGCTCCCCTTTTCATATCTAATCTATTCATTTTAACATTAAAATCCCCTACTAAAATACAGTTACCCTTGCACCATTTCCCTAATTCTACAAATAAATTCTTTCGCTCTATCTCATTATTCGGCGCATAAATATTTATAATCCTAAAAACCCTATTCATATATTCAAAATCCAAAATTAAAATCCTCCCATTATTATCATTATATATCTTCTTCACATTTTCTACTACATCCTTCCTTAATAAAATTGCAACCCCACTTGAATTTCCCCTGCCATTGTTAACATAAATAAAATCCCTCCATATTTTTTTAACTCCTAAAACACATGCATTATCCCAGTGCGTCTCTTGAATACATAAAATATCTGAATTCTTCATTTGTACTATTCTATTAAATTTTCCCATTGTTCTCAAACCATTTGCATTTATTGACATTATATTTACCATTCTAATAAATAATAAAATAATAAAATATAATTTCATTATCCTCTACCTGTTATCCAGTTTCTTTCCTCTTCCCCCCTTTCCCTCTCCCTCTTCCCCCCGCTTTCCTCTTCCTGTATCCTTCCCTCGTTCTTTCACTCTTTTCTCCTTCATCCGTGTCCGATATCTCCTCCAAGTCCATGTTATCCAGCCAACTCAACTTCTTGTCACCCTCATCCGTTGTGCTCCCCATGTTCATCTCCGTCTCTGGTATTGTCATCGCTGTGCTCCCCGTATTCATCTCCGTCTCATGTATAGCCGTCGTTGTCGTTTCTGTTATTGTTCTCAAACTCGAACCCCTCTCCATTTCTTCACCCCCCGAGGTACTTGTTAGTACTGTGCTATCCCCCAAAACCTGTGAGTCCCCCGTGCTTCCCCCCAGTCCACTCCCCCCCTCCTCCTGAAAACTCCCTCTTCTTATTTCTGAGTCCATACTACTCCCAATTTCATTCATCTTCTGGTCCTTCTCCCTTCTTCCTTCCTCCGTCTCTCCACTCTCCACCACGTCCTCTCCTCCATCTTCTTCTCCTTCTTGCGACAATACACCTGCTTCCTCGAATAGTGCTTGACTCCCCTCTTCAGCCATAACCTCTCCACAGTTGCACTCCGCCAATCTCTTTCTGCATCCACCACAGAAATTCCTTTCCTTCTCTCCGACACATTCTCTCGCATAGTGTCCTTGCTTGCCACATTTGAAACACTTAAATTCAGGGCAGTCTTTAACTATGTGCCCGGGTTGAATACACAAACGACACACTCTGACCTGTTTGTCATGAAGGACCCTAAAATATTCTGCTCCCTCCAACGTCTCAATTCTTGTAGAGTAAGGCAATGATGTCACTTTTTCTGTGAACTTGACTTTGCAAAAACGTGTCCCATCAACCACCTCCGTTCCTGGCCAAACTCTCCTCCTTATCTCCGAAACGGCTTCCACTCCCCAGCTACTCAGCTTGCCCAGTATCACACCATCTTCTACATATACTGGGAGATTCATAAAAGACACCACCAATTCCTTCACATTAACATCTCTCGCCAAAATCCTGGTGTCCTTTATCCATATTCCATCCATTAAACGTTCTTTTCCTTTTCCGTTTCTCATCGTAACTTCATACTTCTTTTCTCCTTTCATTCGGCATCCCACCACCTCTCCACACCCCTCCTTAATTGCTCGTAGTAGTTCCATTGTCGTCACTTTGTCTTCTCCTACCAACTCAATTGCCACCGTGTATTCTTTGCCATATTTCATTCCTTCTTTATCTTCATTTTTCTTCCGTTGCACCCTTTCGTTGTCTTTGTCCATTCCGTTTGTCATTTCCATGTTGTCCGTCATAGTGATTCAAAAAAAGAATCCGAACAGAAAAAACTCTCCCCCAAGCAGCAAAACTGCAAGGGGGGAAGACTAACCAAACTTAAAACTATTCAACTGCAAGAACAAACAAAAAATATATTTCGAAATCCAAATAATTAACAAAAATAGCTCTCGCGCAAACACTCTTCAGCAACCACTCACTCACAGCTCAAAACTCGCACCTGTCATCACTTCTCCAATCAGGATGGGTGTATTCAGGCTGGTATGGCCGTAAGCGAGGGAACAACTCTTGGTACACTATATAAAGTCAATGTGTCACTCACTCTGAAAGGGACACAGAAACGTATCCACTTTGTGACACAAACTGAAGAAGCTCAACCCTTGCTTACATTTCCAATATATATATATATATATATTTGAATCTTGTGGGGGAGGGGGGGGGGAAGAGGGCATATCCTATGTTGATTTATGACAAGTTCATTGACTAGGGCCCTATAAAATAGGCGTTGCGGACCGAATCACGGAATCCAGACATTAAACCGAAATTCAACAATATTCAAACATTTATTGAACTTAGTAAGAAATCAACTAAATCTATTCAACTTGTTAGAAAACGCATCCATTTGCCCAAGTCAATCATAAGACATGAACAAAATGCATCAGTGATTCGTATTTCCATGAACTTTCTGAAACGACACAGGAATGCCCCTGTCTGTGTGCATGTATGCGGTGCGCGCGTATGTCTACACTTTGTGTAGCCGTTAGCGATGATGCTAATGATAACCTTCTTCTGGTAGGGAAGGAATGGCTTTCCCCAAAACCTTCGCAAGTAATTGTTAACTACAAAGTAGCCTATGCCTGCCTGGCAGAATTATACCGTGATCATTTGCATCACTCCAGTGGCCATTTGTTCTACAGCAACACCGCTTAACCAAACAAAGGTCTCTTCCTGGTGCACGCTTGCATTTAAGGGTAACTACACCCCAAAATCTAAATGTCTTACATTTTTCCCAGACCTCACAAATGGTCACCTGATAGGGTTTAAACATTGTTGTGGACATAGAACATCCAATTGTGCTGTTTTGCTATTAAAAAGGTGTACTTTTGAGAGCGAAAACCTGCCAAAACAGGGACAAACGGTCAACGGGGAAATCTAAACGGAGAAAAGGGAACTTGGGAATTAACGGAATCAGGCAAAACATTGAAGGGATTTTATAGTGCCCTAATGGACTACAGACATTGACTGTCTCCTAGACTAAAAACAAAGGTTGCATGTACTGCCTATATTTTGAGGGAAACGCACTGTCCATTATTTGATTTGATCAGGGCAGGGCAGCACACACAAACTGCATTTAGTCCAATAACAATCCATGATATTATTAGGGTGATAAATAAAAGGCAGTTGCTCCATGACACAAGAGCACGCTCTACTGGGACAAAAAGCTTACAGCACCTGGTATGCCCAGGCGGTCTCCCATCCAAGTACTAACCAGGCCCGACCCTGCTTAGCTTCCGAGATCGGACGAGATAGGGCGTATTCAGGCTGGTATGGCCGTAAGCGAGGGAACAACTCTTGGTACACTATATAAAGTCAATGTGTCACTCACTCTGAAAGGGACACAGAAACGTATCCACTTTGTGACACAAACTGAAGAAGCTCAACCCTTGCTTACATTTCCAATATATATATATGTATATATATATATATATATGTATATATATATATAAATGTATATATATATATATATATATATTTGAGTCTTGTTGGGGGGGAAGGGGAAGAGGGCATATCCTATGTTGATTTATGACAAGTTCATTGACTAGGGCCCTATAAAATAGGCGTTGCGGACCGAATCACGGAATCCAGACATTAAACCGAAATTCAACAATATTCAAACATTTATTGAACTTAGTAAGAAATCAACTAAATCTATTCAACTTGTTAGATAACGCATTCATTTGCCCAAGTCAATCATAAGACATGAACAAAATGCATCAGTGATTCGTATTTCCATGAACTTTCTGAAACGGCACAGGAATGCCCCTGTCTGTGTGCATGTGTGCGGTGCGCGCGTATGTCTACACTTTGTGTAGCCGTTAGCGATGATGCTAATGATAACCTTCTTCTGGTAGGGAAGGAATGGCTTTCCCCAAAACCTTCGCAAGTAAATGTTAACTACAAAGTAGCCTATGCTTGCCTGGCAGAATTATACCGTGATCATTTGCATCACTCCAGTGGCCATTTGTTCTACAGAAACACCACTTAACCAAACAAAGGTCTCTTCCTGGTGCACGCTTGCATTTAAGGGTAACTACACCCCAAAATCTAAATGTCTTACATTTTTCCCAGACCTCACAAATGGTCACCTGATAGGGTTTAAACATTGTTGTGGACATAGAACATACAATTGTGCTGTTTTGCTATTAAAAAGGTGTACTTTTGAGAGCGAAAACCTGCCAAAACAGGGACAAACGGTCAACGGGGAAATCTAAACGGAGAAAAGGGAACTTGGGAATTAACGGAATCAGGCAAAACATTGAAGGGATTTTATAGTGCCCTAATGGACTACAGACATTGACTGTCTCCTAGACTAAAAACAAAGGCTGCATGTACTGCCTATATTTTGAGGGAAACGCAATGTCCATTATTTGATTTGATCAGGGCAGGGCAGCACACACAAACTGCATTTAGTCCAATAACAATCCATGATATTATTAGGGTGATAAATAAAAGGCAGTTGCTCCATGACACAAGAGCACGCTCTACTGGGACAAAAATCTTACAGCACCTGGTATTCCCAGGCGGTCTCCCATCCAAGTACTAACCAGGCCCGACCGTGCATAGCTTCAGAGATCGGACGAGATCAGGCGTATTCAGGCTGGTATGGCCGTAAGCAAGGGAACAACTCTTGGTACACTATATAAAGTCAATGTGTCACTCACTCTGAAAGGGACAAAGAAACGTATCCACTTTGTGACACAAACTGAAGAAGCTCAACCCTTGCTTACATTTCCAATATATATATATATATATATATATATACAGTGGGGAAAAAAAGTATTTAGTCAGCCACCAATTGTGCAAGTTCTCCCACTTAAAAATATGAGAGAGGCCTGTAATTTTCATCATAGGTACACGTCAACTATGACAGACAAATTGAGAAAAAAAATCCAGAAAATCACATTGTAGGATTTTTAATGAATTTATTTGCAAATTATGGTGGAAAATAAGTATTTGGTCAATAACAAAAGTTTCTCAATACTTTGTTATATACCCTTTGTTGGCAATGACACAGGTCAAACGTTTTCTGTAAGTCTTCACAAGGTTTTCACACACTGTTGCTGGTATTTTGGCCCATTCCTCCATGCAGATCTCCTCTAGAGCAGTGATGTTTTGGGGCTGTCGCTGGGCAACACGGACTTTCAACTCCCTCCAAAGATTTTCTATGGGGTTGAGATCTGGAGACTGGCTAGGCCACTCCAGGACCTTGAAATGCTTCTTACGAAGCCACTCCTTCGTTAACCGGGCGGTGTGTTTAGGATCATTGTCATGCTGAATGACCCAGCCACGTTTCATCTTCAATGCCCTTGCTGATGGAAGGAGGTTTTCACTCAAAATCTCACAATACATGGCCCCATTCATTCTTTCCTATACACGGATCAGTCATCCTGGTCCCTTTGCAGAAAAACAGCCCCAAAGCATGATGTTTCCACCCCCATGCTTCACAGTAGGTATGGTGTTCTTTTGATGCAACTCAGCATTCTTTGTCCTCCAAACACGACGAGTTGAGTTTTTACCAAAAAGTTATATTTTGGTTTCATCTGACCATATGACATTCTCCCAATCCTCTTCTGGATCATCCAAATGCACTCTAGCAAACTTCAGACGGGCCTGGACATGTACTGGCTTAAGCAGGGGGCACTGCAGGATTTGAGTCCCTGGCGGCGTAGTGTGTTACTGATGGTAGGCTTTGTTACTTTGGTCCCAGCTCTCTGCAGGTCATTCACTAGGTCCCCCCGTGTGGTTCTGGGATTTTTGCTCACCGTTCTTGTGATCATTTTGACCCCACGGGGTGAGATCTTGCGTGGAGCCCCAGATCAAGGGAGATTATCAGTGGTCTTGTATGTCTTCCATTTCCTAATAATTGCTCCCACAGTTGATTTCTTCAAACCAAGCTGCTTACCTATTGCAGATTCAGTCTTCCCAGCCTGGTGCAGGTCTACAATTTTGTTTCTGGTGTCCTTTGACAGCTCTTTGGTCTTGGCCATAGTGGAGTTTGGAGTGTGACTGTTTGAGGTTGTGGACAGGTGTCTTTTATACTGATAACAACTTCAAACAGGTGCAATTAATACAGGTAACGAGTGGAGGACAGAGGAGCCTCTTAAAGAAGAAGTTACAGGTCTGTGAGAGCCAGAAATCTTGCTTGTTTGTAGGTGACCAAATACTTATTTTCCACCATAATTTGCAAATAAATTCATTAAAAATCCAGCAATGTGATTTTCTGGAGAAAAAAATTCTCAATTTGTCTGTCATAGTTGACGTGTACCTATGATGAAAATTACAGGCCTCTCTCATCTTTTTAAGTGGGAGAACTTGCACAATTGGTGGCTGACTAAATACTTTTTTTCCCCACTGTATATATATATATATATATATATATATATATATATATATATATATATATATATATATATATATATATATTTGAGTCTTGTTGGGGGGGGAGGGGAAGAGGGCATATCCTATGTTGATTTATGACAAGTTCATTGACTAGGGCCCTATAAAATAGGCGTTGCGGACCGAATCACGGAATCCAGACATTAAACCGAAATTCAACAATATTCAAACATTTATTGAACTTAGTAAGAAATCAACTAAATCTATTCAACTTGTTAGAAAACGCATTCATTTGCCCAAGTCAATCATAAGACATGAACAAAATGCATCAGTGAAATCGTATTTCCATGAACTTTCTGAAACGGCACAGGAATGACCCTGTCTGTGTGCATGTGTGCGGTGCGCGCATATATCTACACTTTGTGTAGCCGTTAGCGATGATGCTAATGATAACCTTCTTCTGGTAGGGAAGGAATGGCTTTCCCCAAAACCTTCGCAAGTAAATGTTAAGTACAAAGTAGCCTATGCCTGCCTGGCAGAATTATACCGTGATCATTTGCATCACTCCAGTGGCCATTTGTTCTACAGCAACACCGCTTAACCAAACAAAGGTCTCTTCCTGGTGCACGCTTGCATTTAAGGGTAACTACACCCCAAAATCTAAATGTCTTACATTTTTCCCAGACCTCACAAATGGTCACCTGATAGGGTTTAAACATTGTTGTGGACATAGAACATCCAATTGTGCTGTTTTGCTATTAAAAAGGTGTACTTTTGAGAGCGAAAACCTGCCAAAACAGGGACAAACGGTCAACGGGGAAATCTAAACGGAGAAAAGGGAAGTTGGGAATTAACGGAATCAGGCAAAACATTGAAGGGATTTTATAGTGCCCTAATGGACTACAGACATTGACTGTCTCCTAGACTAAAAACAAAGGCTGCATGTACTGCCTATATTTTGAGGGAAACGCAATGTCCATTATTTGATTTGATCAGGGCAGGGCAGCACACACAAACTGCATTTAGTCCAATAACAATCCATGATATTATTAGGGTGATAAATAAAAGGCAGTTGCTCCATGACACAAGAGCACACTCTACTGGGACAAAAAGCTTACAGCACCCGGTATTCCCAGGCGGTCTCCCATCCAAGTAATAACCAGGCCCAACCCTGCTTAGCTTCCGAGATCAGACGAGATCAGGCGTATTCAGGCTGGTATGGCCATAAGCTAGGGAACAACTCTTGGTACACTATATAAAGTCAATGTGTCACTCACTCTGAAAGGGACACAGAAACGTATCCACTTTGTGACACAAACTGAAGAAGCTCAACCCTTGCTTACATTTCCAATATATATATATATATATATATATATATATATATATATATATATATATATATATATATATATATATATATATATTTGAGTCTTGTTGGGGGGGGGGGAAGAGGGCATATCGTATGTTGATTTATGACAAGTTCATTGACTAGGGCCCTATAAAATAGGCGTTGCGGACCGAATCACGGAATCCAGACATTAAACCGAAATTCAACAATATTCAAACATTTATTGAACTTAGTAAGAAATCAACTAAATCTATTCAACTTGTTAGAAAACGCATTCATTTGCCCAAGTCAATCATAAGACATGAACAAAATGCATCAGTGATTCGTATTTCCATGAACTTTCTGAAACGGCACAGGAATGCCCCTGTCTGTGTGCATGTGTGCGGTGCGCGCGTATGTCTACACTTTGTGTAGCCGTTAGCGATGATGCTAATGATAACCTTCTTCTGGTAGGGAAGGAATGGCTTTCCCCAAAACCTTCGCAAGTAAATGTTAACTACAAAGTAGCCTATGCATGCCTGGCAGAATTATACCGTGATCATTTGCATCACTCCAGTGGCCATTTGTTCTACAGAAACACCGCTTAACCAAACAAAGGTCTCTTCCTGGTGCACGCTTGCATTTAAGGGTAACTACACCCCAAAATCTAAATGTCTTACATTTTTCCCAGACCTCACAAATGGTCACCTGATAGGGTTTAAACATTGTTGTGGACATAGAACATCCTATTGTGCTGTTTTGCTATTAAAAAGGTGTACTTTTGAGAGCGGAAACCTGCCAAAACAGGGACAAACGGTCAACGGGGAAATCTAAACGGAGAAAAGGGAACTTGGGAATTAACGGAATCAGGCAAAACATTGAAGGGATTTTATAGTGCCCTAATGGACTACAGACATTGACTGTCTCCTAGACTAAAAACAAAGGCTGCATGTACTGCCTATATTTTGAGGGAAACGCACTGTCCATTATTTGATTTGATCAGGGCAGGGCAGCACACACAAACTGCATTTAGTCCAATAACAATCCATGATATTATTAGGGTGATAAATAAAAGGCAGTTGCTCCATGACACAAGAGCACACTCTACTGGGACAAAAAGCTTACAGCACCTGGTATTCCCAGGCGGTATCCCATCCAAGTACTAACCAGGCCCAACCCTGCTTAGCTTCCGAGATCAGACGAGATCAGGCGTATTCAGGCTGGTATGGCCATAAGCAAGGGAACAACTCTTGGTACACTATATAAAGTAAATGTGTCACTCACTCTGAAAGGGACACAGAAACGTATCCACTTTGTGACACAAACTGAAGAAGCTCAACCCTTGCTTACATTTCCAATATATATATATATATATATATATATATATTTGAGTCTTGTTGGGGGGGGGAGGGGGGGAAGAGGGCATATCCTATGTTGATTTATGACAAGTTCATTGACTAGGGCCCTATAAAATAGGCGTTGCGGACCGAATCACGGAATCCAGACATTAAACCGAAATTCAACAATATTCAAACATTTATTGAACTTAGTAAGAAATTAACTAAATCTATTCAACTTGTTAGAAAACGCATTCATTTGCCCAAGTCAATCATAAGACATGAACAAAATGCATCAGTGATTCGTATTTCCATGAACTTTCTGAAACGGCACAGGAATGCCCCTGTCTGTGTGCATGTGTGCGGTGCGCGCGTATGTCTACACTTTGTGTAGCCGTTAGCGATGATGCTAATGATAACCTTCTTCTGGTAGGGAAGGAATGGCTTTCCCCAAAACCTTCGCAAGTAAATGTTAACTACAAAGTAGCCTATGCCTGCATGGCAGAATTATACCGTGATCATTTGCATCACTCCAGTGGCCATTTGTTCTACAGCAACACCGCTTAACCAAACAAAGGTCTCTTCCTGGTGCACGCTTGCATTTAAGGGTAACTACACCCCAAAATCTAAATGTCTTACATTTTTCCCAGACCTCACAAATGGTCACCTGATAGGGTTTAAACATTGTTGTGGACATAGAACATCCAATTGTGCTGTTTTGCTATTAAAAAGGTGTACTTTTGAGAGCGAAAACCTGCCAAAACAGGGACAAACGGTCAACGGGGAAATCTAAACGGAGAAAAGGGAACTTGGGAATTAACGGAATCAGGCAAAACATTGAATTGATTTTATAGTGCCCTAATGGACTACAGACATTGACTGTCTCCTAGACTAAAAACAAAGGCTGCATGTACTGCCTATATTTTGAGGGAAACGCACTGTCCATTATTTGATTTGATCAGGGCAGGGCAGCACACACAAACTGCATTTAGTCCAATAACAATCCATGATGTTATTAGGGTGATAAATAAAAGGCAGTTGCTCCATGACACAAGAGCACGCTCTACTGGGACAAAAAGCTTACAGCACCTGGTATTCCCAGGCGGTCTCCCATCCAAGTACTAACCAGGCCCGACCCTGTTTAGCTTCCGAGATCTGACAAGATCGGGCGTATTCAGGCTGGTATTGTCGTAAGCGAGGGAACAACTCTTGGTACACTATATAAAGTCAATGTGTCACTCACTCACTCTGAAAGGGACACAGAAACGTATCCACTTTGTGACACAAACTGAAGAAGCTCAACCCTTGCTTACATTTCCAATATATATATATATTTGAGTCTTGTGGGGGGGGGGTGGGGGGGGCGGGAAGAGGGCGTATCCTATGTTGATTTATGACAAGTTCATTGACTAGGGCCCTATAAAATAGGCGTTGCGGACCGAATCACGGAATCCAGACATTAAACCGAAATTCAACAATATTCAAACATTTATTGAACTTAGTAAGAAATCAACTAAATCTATTCAACTTGTTAGAAAACGCATTCATTTGCCCAAGTCAATCATAAGACATGAACAAAATGCATCAGTGATTCGTATTTCCATGAACTTTCTGGCACAGGAATGCCCCTGTCTGTGTGCATGTGTGCGGTGCGCGCGTATGTCTACACTTTGTGTAGCCGTTAGCGATGATGCTAATGATAACCTTCTTCTGGTAGGGAAGGAATGGCTTTCCCCAAAACCTTCGCAAGTAAATGTTAACTACAAAGTAGCCTATGCCTGCCTGGCAGAATTATACCGTGATCATTTGCATCACTCCAGTGGCCATTTGTTCTACAGCAACACCGCTTAACCAAACAAAGGTCTCTTCCTGGTGCACGCTTGCATTTAAGCGTAACTACACCCCAAAATCTAAATGTCTTACATTTTTCCCAGACCTCACAAATGGTCACCTGATAGGGTTTAAACATTGTTGTGGACATAGAACATCCAATTGTGCTGTTTGCTATTAAAAAGGTGTACTTTTGAGAGCGAAAACCTGCCAAAACAGGGAAAAACGGTCAACGGGGAAATCTAAACGGAGAAAAGGGAACTTGGGAATTAACGGAATCAGGCAAAACATTGAAGGGATTTTATAGTGCCCTAATGGACTACAGATATTGACTGTTTTCTAGACTAAAAACAAAGGCTGCATGTACTGCCTATATTTTGAGGGAAACGCACTGTCCATTATTTGATTTGATCAGGGCAGGGCAGCACACACAAACTGCATTTAGTCCAATAACAATCCATGATATTATTAGGGTGATAAATAAATGGCAGTTGCTCCATGACACAAGAGCACGCTCTACTGGGACAAAAAGCTTACAGCACCTGGTATTCCCAGGTGGTCTCCCATCCAAGTACTAACAAGGCCCGACCCTGCTTAGCTTCCAAGATCAGACGACATCGGGCATATTCAGGCTGGTATGGCCATAAGCGAGGGAACAACTCTTGGTACACTATATAAAGTCAATGTGTCACTCACTCTGAAAGGGACAGAACCGTATCCACTTTGTGACACAAACTGAAGAAGCTCAACCCTTGCTTACATTTCCAATATATATATATATATATATATATATATATATATATATATATATATATATATATATATATATATATATATATATATATATATATATATATATATTTGAGTCTTGTTGGGGGGGGGTGGGGGGGGGAAGAGGGCATATCCTATGTTGATTTATGACAAGTTCATTGACTAGGGCCCTATAAAATAGGCGTTGCGGACCGAATCACGGAATCCAGACATTAAACCGAAATTCAACAATATTCAAACATTTATTGAACTTAGTAAGAAATCAACTAAATCTATTAAACTTGTTAGAAAACGCATTCATTTGCCCAAGTCAATCATAAGACATGAACAAAATGCATCAGTGATTCGTATTTCCATGAACTTTCTGGCACAGGAATGCCCCTGTCTGTGTGCATGTGTGCGGTGCGCGCGTATGTCTACACTTTGTGTAGCCGTTAGCGATGATGCTAATGATAACCTTCTTCTGGTAGGGAAGGAATGGCTTTCCCCAAAACCTTCACAAGTAAATATTAACTACAACGTAGCCTATGCCTGCCTGGCAGAATTATACCGTGATCATTTGCATCACTCCAGTGGCCATTTGTTCTACAGCAACACCGCTTAACCAAACAAAGGTCTCTTCCTGGTGCACGCTTGCATTTAAGGGTAACTACACCCCAAAATCTAAATGTCTTACATTTTTCCCAGACCTCACAAATGGTCACCTGATAGGGTTTAAACATTGTTGTGGACATAGAACATCCAATTGTGCTGTTTTGCTATTAAAAAGGTGTACTTTTGAGAGCGAAAACCTGCCAAAACAGGGACAAACGGTCAACGGGGAAATCTAAACGGAGAAAAGGGAACTTGGGAATTAACAGAATCAGGCAAAACATTGAAGGGATTTTATAGTGCCCTAATGGACTACAGACATTGACTGTCTCCTAGACTAAAAACAAAGGCTGCATGTACTGCCTATATTTTGAGGGAAACGCACTGTCCATTATTTGATTTGATCAGGGCAGGGCAGCACACACAAACTGCATTTAGTCCAATAACAATCCATGATATTATTAGGGTGATAAATAAAAGGCAGTTGCTCCATGACACAAGAGCACGCTCTACTGGGACAAAAAGCTTACAGCACCTGGTATTCCCAGGCGGTCTCCCATCCAAGTACTAACCAGGCCCGACCCTGCTTAGCTTCCGAGATCTGACGAGATCGGGCGTATTTTTTATTTTTATTTTTATTTTTATTATCATAAAATTCAATTTTTTACAATATTTACAGTACAAATGAACAATACAGAAGACACTATCCTAACATAGGCAGGTGAACAATTCACCCCCTATCAAATCAAAGAACCCAAAGAAATAAAAATACAACAAAAACTATTTTACAAAAAAAAAACCAGACATGACTAAGACATAACAAATTCCACCCACAAAATAGGCAGATAAAAGCCACCCCCTATCAAATAAAAATAAACAAAGAAAATATTCAAAATAATTATTTCAAAAATTATAAGTGATTCCTCCACCATCCACCTTTGCAATCAACCCACACCCCTCAACAAAATGTTTATCAAAATCTTCCATCCCATAATTAAACAACATATCCATGTGTTTACTAAACAGTGATATAAAAATACCCCACACCTTCACCCTCTTCCTGTCAAAAAAACCATAATTCCTCCTACAAAAAATAGCATACCTCACAAAACTCAAAACAATATTCAACAAGCACACATTAACGCCATCACATTTACCAGACACTCCAAATAACACAAGTTCCTCCCCACACATACTTTTTCAAGAAATCACCCCCCCAGTTTTTACTTAACATTTCCTTAACTTTACAAAACATATCTTTTAATTCCTCACATTCTATAAACAAATGCATAAGCGTTTCTGGGAAACATCCACATATATCGCATTCCCTTTTTACTTCACAATTAATTTGATGTAACACCACCTTTGTAAATATTCTATTGTGTCTTAACTTAAAATCATTATTTTCACACTCCTTACTATTATATTTTACATTTAAATTTTCCCATATCTTTTTTTCATCCAATTCTGGAAAAACTGTTTTCCAAAATGTTTCAGCAGCCGGCCTTCTATAACATTTTCCTACCATTATTCTATACAATATTTTCACTGGTATAGTAGATAAATGTACTTTCTTCTCACTGCTACCAATGAACAAATTAGGAAATACAAACAGATTTTCTCTTTCAACCTCACTATTTATTAAATCCACCCATGCGCTTGGTATGCTATTCTTTATCTTGTCATACATATTATTCACTGTTCCCCTTCCCACCTCTTCATCCCATTCCTTGATAATATCAAAAATAGCTTCTTCAGGTAAAAACCCTGGAATTACCTCATAGGTATAATCTTTTATTTGTCGTAGACCTGCACTCCTAAATACTTTATTATACAAAACTTGTTCTTTGTTCTTGATTTTCTCATTCAGAAATATAGGTTGATTCATAATCAGGTCAATATGACCACATTCATAATATACATTAGGCAACAACTCTGCCCATGCATTTAGCACCTCTTTATAAAAATCTGGTACCTTTTCAAACATTTTCCTTTTAAGCCCCATCAATAAACCATTATCTCCACATCCACCACTCTCCTCTAAGTAGACCTTAAAGAAGTGTTTCCAGCCATAATCTTCACTGTCATACAAATATTTCTTTACTGTTTTTATCCTAATCGCTTTTCTTTTGACATCTAAATCTACAAGTTTTAAACCTCCATCCACATAGTCAGCTATCAATGTTTTCTGAGCTATTCTAACACCTTTACCATCCCATATAAAATTAGACACCACCTTATTTAATTCATTTAGCACCCACTCAGGCATGTCCAGGACTCCCAAAACATACACAAATTTAGATAATACCAAAGCATTTGCAACAATTACTTTACCTTTTAACCTTAATTTTCTATTTTTCCAGAAATTTAACGTTAGCTTGACCTTATTAAGGATCCCAGTCCAAGTTATATCTTTTGCCTCTTTCTCCTTTACACCAATGTTTACTCCCAGCACTTTAATAAAATCCCTTGCTATCTTGAATGGAATCTCACACTTATTTGCATCGATATCCCCAACAAACATTATTTCAGTCTTCTCTATATTAACTTTAGCGCCCGATGCCTTACCATATATATCTATGATTCTCATAATGCTTCCAATGCTTCCCATATCTTTCACAGTGCAAGTAGTGTCATCAGCGTACTGATGTACAACACTGATACCACCACCTGGGATTCCGACACCCCTTACCTCTTTATTACTATTTATTAAAGTAGCTAACGGTTCTGTAGAAATACTGTACAACAGAGCTGACAAAGGACAGCCCTGCCTTACTGACCTCTCTACAGGAAAAGTATCTGTTACCACTCCGTTACATTTGACACAACTTTTAGCCCCGCTGTACAACAGGTTGATCCAAGCTACAAACTTTGGCCCAAAACCAAACCTCTCCATAGTCTGTAATAGGAAGCTATGCTCCACTCTATCAAAGGCTTTGTTAAAATCCAAACTTAATACTATACCGCCTTCATTTTTCATTTGATTAACAACATCTCTAATTGTACAAATTACATCTGCAACATCTCTTCCAGGTATACCGTAGGCTTGTGTTGATGCAATAATACTCCCAATCACCTTTTTCATCCTATTCGCTAACACTTTAGTCAATATCTTATAATCGGAATTCAGAAGACTAATAGGCCTATAATTTTCTAACTTGAATCTACTGCCCCTATTCTTGAATAAAATCGTTAACATACCAGTTGACATAGACTCAGGGATTTCCTTATTCTCTTCCATATAATGAAACACCTTCCCTAAAATGGGTGCCAAAATATCTACAAAGACTTTATAGAACTCGTTTGTTAAACCATCCAAACCCGGACTTTTATTGCCTTGAGTGTTAACAATTGCTTCCTTGATTTCCATAATCGAAATCTCTTCATCACACATCATTCTATCTACCTGAGATACTTTGGCACTAATTGTATCCAGCACTTTTTCAACACATACTTTATCTACATCATTCTTTTTGTAAAGATTTCTGTAAAAGGATTCAACTGTATCTAAGATCTCAACAAAATCGTTTACCTTTACACCTTTTTCATTTTCCAACTCTACAATGTAACTCTTAGTTTGTTTTCTTTTTTCAAGCCCCCAAAAAAAGGATGTACATTTCTCTCCCTCCAAAGCGTACTGTGCCCTACTCCTAACAATAGCACCCAAACATTTCTTTTTTTCATAACGACCCAGCTCTGCATGGATTTTCAAATAATTCACAACATCATAGTCCGGATCAGTATCAGCATTTTCAAGTTCATGCAACATCCTATTTCTAAGCATTGTTTCTTTCTGCTTATCTAACCGGTTGTGATTTCTAGCATACCTAATACTCCTGTTTTTTACTTTTCCTTTCACTTCCTCCCACCATAAACACACATTCTCTTTTAACAGTACATTAGACATTTCATCATTAATACATTCAACAATTTCATTTCTATATCCTTCCTCCTTTAACAGACTGGCATTTAAACACCAGACACCTCCCCCTCTCCTCTCCACACCAAAACCCATTTGAAATGACATTACTGCGTGATCACTATATGCTGTAAAGTTATATGACATCTTCTTAACATGCTGCACCAATTCTTGTTTTGCTAGACATAAATCAATTCTGCTTTGTTTTAATTCCTTTAGCACCACCTGCCTTCTAGAAAACACTCTTCTGTTTGGATTTTCAGCCCTCCATATATCTACTAGATTCTCCTCATTCATAAGTTTCCATAATGCATTTCTAGAAGAGTCATATCTGAATCTAGCACAACTAGAGGCATCCATTCTACTACACCTCACATTAAAGTCTCCTATCAATATACAGTTTTCTGAGCACAGTGTTTTTAAGTTGTGAAACATTTCTCTCCTTTCAGATTCAATGTTTGAAGCATAAACATTGATTAAACGAAAAACTACATTTTGCACTTCAAATTCAATTGCAATAAGTCTGCCATCATTGTCAGCATATATTTGTTTTACATTTTGAACCACATCGTTTTTTATCAAAATAGCCACACCACATGTTTTATCACTTCCATGACTACAAAAAATTAAATCAGACCATTTACTCTTAATCTCCTGTATTTTGGAATCTGTCCAATTGGTCTCTTGAAAACACAACATGTCTGCCTTAACAGACACTAAAACCTGCTCAAATTTGCTCATGTTTCTCAAACTGTTACCATTTAGGGATGCGACTTTAATCATTAGTAATGTGTGCAGAGGTATAATCAGAGCAAAACAAGTCCTTTCAAAACCTACTTTTTCTTTTTTCCAAATCCCATCATCTCCCTAGTTTTCGACAATGACCTCTTATTTTTTGCAAACAACTGATGATCCTCACTATCTATTTCATCCTCCGTCTCCTGATTTGGAGCGGCAGGGAAGCCTTTTGAAAAGTGCGCTTTAACAGTGCCAGTGACTTCAGTGGACCCAGCTCGCTCTTTGGTGTCATTTTTACACACGCTTGAAACTGGCTCAGGCACCTGAGAAGCACCTTGCACCATCTCTACCTGTGTATGTATTTCACCCATCATGTGCTGCTGTTCCACCTTGTCAGCAGCAGAGACCAAAACTGCGTCACGTGTTTTGCCAGAAGACATTACAGGCTCTTCAGGCATATCTGCCACTGTCTCTGAAGTCACACTCCCCATGTCACTCTCTTTTTCTCCTTCCATAAACACACTCCCCTCCTCTTCCTCAGAAGTGAGGTCCATTGTTTGCAAAAGTAAGTGATCTTTTCCCTTCTTACAGCTACATCTAACTTTCGGTCTGTCACACATTTCACACACATTACCTATGTTCAAACATTCTCTGGCATAATGCCCTTGTTCACTACATTTATGGCAAGTGAATTCTGGACATTCCTTAAGTATGTGCCCCGGCTGAATACATAGTCTACATACCTTCACTTGATTGTCATGGATTACACGAAAATATTCAAATCCCTCGACAGTGTTAAATTTGGTAGAATATGGCAAGGATTGCACATTGTCTGTGAACTTCACCTTGCAAAATCTCGTCCCGTCCACAATGTCTGTTCCTGGCCACATCCTCCTCTTGATTGGCGTGGTCGCCTTCACTTTCCAGCCTCTTAGTTTCTCATATATCTCCCCATCTGTAATGTATGCAGGCAAGTTCAAAAAGGACACCACAAGCTCATCGTTCCCTAGCTCTTTAGCCATGATTTGACAGTTCTTTATCTTTAGCCCGTCCATTAGTCTTTCTTTTCCCTTTACATGAGACATTGTTATTTCATACTTATTTCCGTCTCTCATTCTACATCCAAGTATTGTTCCACAAACTTCCCTTATTCCTCTCAGCAATTCCATCGTTGTTATTTTCCCTTCTCCAATTATTTCCACGTTCACCGTCAGTTCCTTCTCATACTTTCTTTTCTTCAGTTCTTCATTTGAAATTCTGATTTCACTGTTGTCCTTTCTCGTCGTCGTTTGTATTCTTGATGTTGACGCCATGTTGTCCATCCGGTTATTTTAATCAATATCCCCCAAACAGCTCACGCCGATGGGGGATAATAACAAAAAAGTTTCAAAGAAAATCAACTACAATCACACACAAACTTTCAAACTTATAAATCAAAAAAACCTCCAAACAAACGATATCCTCTCTCAAGCACTCAGACACCTGCCGCTCATCCACTTCCTGAAATTCCAAAAAGGGGCGTATTCAGGCTGGTATTGTCGTAAGCGAGGGAACAACTCTTGGTACACTATATAAAGTCAATGTGTCACTCACTCACTCTGAAAGGGACACAGAAACGTATCCACTTTGTGACACAAACTGAAGAAGCTCAACCCTTGCTTACATTTCCAATATATATATATATATATATATATATATATATATATTTGAGTCTTGTTGTGGGGGGGGAAGAGGGCATATCCTATGTTGATTTATGACAAGTTCATTGACTAGGGCCCTATAAAATAGGCGTTGCGGACCGAATCACGGAATCCAGACATTAAACCGAAGTTCAACAATATTCAAACATTTATTGAACTTAGTAAGAAATCAACTAAATCTATTCAACTTGTTAGAAAACGCATTCATTTGCCCAAGTCAATCATAAGACATGAACAAAATGCATCAGTGATTCGTATTTCCATGAACTTTCTGGCACAGGAATGCCCCTGTCTGTGTGCATGTGTGCTGTGCGCGCGTATGTCTACATTTTGTGTAGCCGTTAGCGATGATGCTAATGATAACCTTCTTCTGGTAGGGAAGGAATGGCTTTCCCCAAAACCTTCGCAAGTAAATGTTAACTACAAAGTAGCCTATGCCTGCCTGGCAGAATTATACCGTGATCATTTGCATCACTCCAGTGGCCATTTGTTCTACAGAAACACCGCTTAACCAAACAAAGGTCTCTTCCTGGTGCACGCTTGCATTTAAGGGTAACTACACCCCAAAATCTAAATGTCTAAATTTTTCCCAGACCTCACAAATGGTCACCTGATAGGGTTTAAACATTGTTGTGGACATAGAACATCCAATTGTGCTGTTTTGCTATTAAAAAGGTGTACTTTTGAGAGCGAAAACCTGCCAAAACAGGGACAAACGGTCAACGGGGAAATCTAAACGGAGAAAAGGGAACTTGGGAATTAACAGAATCAGGCAAAACATTGAAGGGATTTTATAGTGCCCTAATGGACTACAGACATTGACTGTCTCCTAGACTAAAAACAAAGGCTGCATGTACTGCCTATATTTTGAGGGAAACGCACTGTCCATTATTTGATTTGATCAGGGCAGGGCAGCACACACAAACTGCATTTAGTCCAATAACAATCCATGATATTATTAGGGTGATAAATAAAAGGCAGTTGCTCCATGACACAAGAGCACACTCTACTGGGACAAAAAGCTTACTGCACCTGGTATTCCCAGGCAGTCTCCCATCCAAGTAATAACCATGCCCAACCCTGCTTAGCTTCCGAGATCAGACAAGATCAGGCATATTCAGGCTGGTATGGCCATAAGCGAGGGAACAACTCTTGGTACACTATATAAAGTCAATGTGTCACTCACTCTGAAAGGGACACAGAAACGTATCCACTTTGTGACACAAACTGAAGAAGCTCAACCCTTGCTTACATTTCCAATATATATATATATATATATATATATATATATATATATATATATATATATATATTTGAGTCTTGTTGGGGGGGGGGTGGGGGGGGGAAGAGGGCATATCCTATGTTGATTTATGACAAGTTCATTGACTAGGGCCCTATAAAATAGGCGTTGCGGACCGAATCACGGAATCCAGACATTAAACTGAAATTCAACAATATTCAAACATTTATTGAACTTAGTAAGAAATCAACTAAATCTATTAAACTTGTTAGAAAACGCATTCATTTGCCCAAGTCAATCATAAGACATGAACAAAATGCATCAGTGATTCGTATTTCCATGAACTTTCTGGCACAGGAATGCCCCTGTCTGTGTGCATGTGTGCGGTGCGCGCGTATGTCTACACTTTGTGTAGCCGTTAGCGATGATGCTAATGATAACCTTCTTCTGGTAGGGAAGGAATGGCTTTCCCCAAAACCTTCACAAGTAAATGTTAACTACAAAGTAGCCTATGCCTGCCTGGCAGAATTATACCGTGATCATTTGCATCACTCCAGTGGCCATTTGTTCTACAGCAACACCGCTTAACCAAACAAAGGTCTCTTCCTGGTGCACGCTTGCATTTAAGGGTAACTACACCCCAAAATCTAAATGTCTTACATTTTTCCCAGACCTCACAAATGGTCACCTGATAGGGTTTAAACATTGTTGTGGACATAGAACATCCAATTGTGCTGTTTTGCTATTAAAAAGGTGTACTTTTGAGAGCGAAAACCTGCCAAAACAGGGACAAACGGTCAACGGGGAAATCTAAACGGAGAAAAGGGAACTTGGGAATTAACGGAATCAGGCAAAACATTGAAGGGATTTTATAGTGCCCTAATGGACTACAGACATTGACTGTCTCCTAGACTAAAAACAAAGGCTGCATGTACTGCCTATATTTTGAGGGAAACGCACTGTCCATTATTTGATTTGATCAGGGCAGGGCAGCACACACAAACTGCATTTAGTCCAATAACAATCCATGATATTATTAGGGTGATAAATAAAAGGCAGTTGCTCCATGACACAAGAGCACGCTCTACTGGGACAAAAAGCTTACAGCACCTGGTATTCTCAGGCGGTCTCCCATCCAAGTACTGACCAGGCCCGACACTGCTTAGCTTCCGAGATCGGACGAGATCGGGCGTATTCAGGCTGGTATGGCCGTAAGCGAGGGAACAACTCTTGGTACACTATATAAAGTAAATGTGTCACTCACTCTGAAAGGGACACAGAAACGTATCCACTTTGTGACACAAACTGAAGAAGCTCAACCCTTGCTTACATTTCCAATATATATATATATTTATTTGAGTCTTGTTGGGGGGGGGGGGGAAGAGGGCATATCCTATGTTGATTTATGACAAGTTCATTGACTAGGGCCCTATAAAATAGGCGTTGCGGACCGAATCACGGAATCCAGACATTAAACCGAAATTCAACAATATTCAAACATTTATTGAACTTAGTAAGAAATCAACTAAATCTATTAAACTTGTTAGAAATCGCATTAATTTGCCCAAGTCAATCATAAGACATGAACAAAATGCATCAGTGATTCGTATTTCCATGAACTTTCTGGCACAGGAATGCCCCTGTCTGTGTGCATGTGTGCGGTGCGCGCGTATGTCTACACTTTGTGTAGCCGTTAGCGATGATGCTAATGATAACCTTCTTCTGGTAGGGAAGGAATGGCTTTCCCCAAAACCTTCACAAGTAAATGTTAACTACAAAGTAGCCTATGCCTGCCTGGCAGAATTATACCGTGATCATTTGCATCACTCCAGTGGCCATTTGTTCTACAGCAACACCGCTTAACCAAACAAAGGTCTCTTCCTGGTGCACGCTTGCATTTAAGGGTAACTACACCCCAAAATCTAAATGTCTTATATTTTTCCCAGACCTCACAAATGGTCACCTGATAGGGTTTAAACATTGTTGTGGACATAGAACATCCAATTGTGCTGTTTTGCTATTAAAAAGGTGTACTTTTGAGAGCGAAAACCTGCCAAAACAGGGACAAACGGTCAACGGGGAAATTTAAACGGAGAAAAGGGAACTTGGGAATTAACGGAATCAAGCAAAACATTGAAGGGATTTTATATTGCCCTAATGGACTACAGACATTGACTGTCTCCTAGACTAAAAACAAAGGCTGCATGTACTGCCTATATTTTGAGGGAAACGCACTGTCCATTATTTGATTTGATCAGGGCAGGGCAGCACACACAAACTGCATTTAGTCCAATAACAATCCATGATATTATTAGGGTGATAAATAAAAGGCAGTTGCTCCATGACACAAGAGCACGCTCTACTGGGACAAAAAGCTTACAGCACCTGGTATTCCCAGGCGGTCTCACATCCAAGTACTAACCAGGCCCGACCCTGCTTAGCTTCCGAGATCGGACGAGATCGGGCGTATTTTTTTTTTTTTTTTTTTTTTTTATATATATTTTTTTTTTTTATTCACCCCCTATCAAATCAAAGAACCCAAAGAAATAAAAATACAACAAAAACTAGTATACAAAAAAACCCAGACATGACTAAGACATAACAAATTCCACCCACAAAATAGGCAGATTAAAAGCAACCCCCTATCAAATAAAATAAACAAAGAAAATATTCAAAATAATTCTTTCAAAAATTTTAAGTGATTCCTCCACCATCCACCTTTGCAATCAACCCACACCCCTCAACAAAATGTTCATCAAAATCTTCCATCCCATAATTAAACAACATATCCATGTGTTTACTAAACAGTGATATAAAAATACCCCACACCTTCACCCTCTTCCCGTCAAAAAAACCATAATTCCTCCTATAAAAAATAGCATACCGCACAAAACTCAAAACAATATTCAACAAGCACACATTAACACCATCACATTTACCAGACACTCCAAATAACACAAGTTCCTCCCACACATACTTTTTCAAGAAATCACCCCCCCAGTTTTTACTTAACATTTCCTTAACTTTACAAAAAATATATTTTAATTCCTCACATTCTATAAACAAATGCATAAGCGTTTCTGGGAAACATCCACATATATCGCATTCCCTTTTTACTTCACAATTAATTTGATGTAACACCACCTTTGTAAATATTCTATTGTGTCTTAATTTAAAATCATTATTTTCACACTCCTTACTATTATATTTTACATTTAAATTTTCCCATATCTTTTTTTCATTCAATTCTGGAAAAACTGTTTTCCAAAATTTTTCAGCAGCCGGCCTTCTATAACATTTTCCTACCATTATTCTATACAATATTTTCACTGGTATAGTAGATAAATGTACTTTCTTCTTACTGCTACCAATGAACAAATTAGGAAATACAAACAGATTTTCTCTTTCCACTTCACTATTTATTAAATCCACCCATGCGCTTGGTATACTATTTTTTATCTTGTCATACATATTATTCACTGTTCCCCTTCCCACCTCTTCATCCCATTCCTTGATAATATCAAAAATAGCTTCTTCAGGTAAAAACCCTGGAATTACCTCATATGTATAATCTTTTATTTGTCGTAGACCTGCACTCCTAAATACTTTATTATACAAAACTTGTTCTTTGTTCTTGATTTTCTCATTCAGAAATATAGGTTGATTCATAATCAGGTCAATATGACCACATTCATAATATACATTAGGCAACAACTCTGCCCATGCATTTAGCACCTCTTTATAAAAATCTGGTACCTTTTCAAACATTTTCCTTTTAAGCCCCATCAATAAACCATTATCTCCACATCCACCACTCTCCTCTAAGTAGACCTTAAAGAAGTGTTTCCAGCCATAATCTTCACTGTCATACAAATATTTCTTTACTGTTTTTATCCTAATAGCTTTTCTTTTTACATCTAAATCTACAAGTTTTAAACCTCCATCCACATAGTCAGCTATCAATGTTTTCTGAGATATTCTAACTCCTTTACCATCCCATATAAAATTAGACACCACCTTATTTAATTCATTTAGCACCCACTCAGGCATGTCCAGGACTCCCAAAACATACACAAATTTAGATAATACCAAAGCATTTGCAACAATTACTTTACCTTTTAACTTTAATTTTCTATTTTTCCAGAAATTCAACGTTAGCTTGACTTTATTAAGGATCCCAGTCCAAGTTATATCTTTTGCCTCTTTCTCCTTTACACCAATGTTTACTCCCAGCACTTTAATAAAATCCCTTGCTATCTTGAATGGAATCTCACACTTATTTGCATTGATATCCCCAACAAACATTATTTCAGTCTTCTCTATATTAACTTTAGCACCCGATGCCTTACCATATATATCTATGATTCTCATAATGCTTCCAATGCTTCCTATATCCTTCACAGTGCAAGTAGTGTCATCAGCGTACTGATGTACAACACTGATACCACCACCTGGGATTCCGACACCCCTTACCTCTTTATTACTATTTATTAATGTAGCTAACGGTTCTGTAGAAACACTGTACAACAGAGCTGACAAAGGACAGCCCTGCCTTACTGACCTCTCTACAGGGAAAGTATCTGTTAACACTCCGTTACATTTGACACAACTCTTAGCCCCGCTATACAACAGGTTGATCCAAGATACAAACTTTGGCCCAAAACCAAACCTCTCCATAGTCTGTAATAGGAAGCTATGCTCCACTCTATCAAAAGCTTTGTTAAAATCCAAACTTAATACTATACCGCCTTCATTTTTCATTTGATTAACAACATCTCTAATTGTACAAATTACATCTGCAACATCTCTTCCAGGTATACCGTAGGCTTGTGTTGATGCAATAATACTCCCAATCACCTTTTTCATCCTATTCGCTAACACTTTAGTCAATATCTTATAATCCGAATTTAGAAGACTAATAGGCCTATAATTTTCTAACTTTAATCTACTGCCCCTATTCTTGAATAAAATCGTTAACATACCAGTTGACATAGACTCAGGGATTTCCTTATTCTCTTCCATATAATGAAACACCTTCCCTAAAATGGGTGCCAAAATATCTACAAAGACTTTATAGAACTCATTTGTTAAACCATCCAAACCCGGACTTTTATTGCCTTGAGTGTTAACAATTGCTTCCTTGATTTCCATAATCGAAATCTCTTCATCACACATCATTCTATCTACCTGAGATACTTTGGCACTAATTGTATCCAACACTTTTTCAACACACACTTTATCTACATCATTCTTTTTGTAAAGATTTCTGTAAAAGGATTCAACTGTATCTAAGATCTCAACAAAATCGTTTACCTTTACACCTTTTTCATCTTCCAACTCTACAATGTAACTCTTAGTTTGTTTTCTTTTTTCAAGCCCCAAAAAAAGGATGTACATTTCTCTCCCTCCAAAGCGTACTGTGCCCTACTCCTAACAATAGCACCCAAACATTTCTTTTTTTCATAACGACCCAGCTCTGCATGGATTTTCAAATAGTTCACAACATCATAGTCTGGATCAGTATCAGCCTTTTCAAGTTCATGCAACATCCTATTTCTAAGCATTGTTTCTTTCTGCTTATCTAACCGGTTGTGATTTCTAGCATACCTAATACTCCTGTTTTTTACTTTTCCTTTCACTTCCTCCCACCATAAACACACATTCTCTTTTAACAGTACATTAGACATTTCATCATTAATACATTCAACAATTTCATTTCTATATCCTTCCTCCTTTAACAGACTGGCATTTAAACACCAGACACCTCCCCCTCTCCTCTCCACACCAAAACCCATTTGAAATGACATTACTGCGTGATCACTATATGCTGTAAAGTTATTTGACATCTTCTTAACATGCTGCACCAATTCTTGTTTTGCTAGACATAAATCAATTCTGCTTTGTTTTAATTCCTTTAGCACCACCTGCCTTCTAGAAAACACTCTTCTGTTTGGATTTTCAGCCCTCCATATATCTACTAGATTCTCCTCATTCATAAGTTTCCATAATGCATTTCTAGAAGAGTCATATCTGAATCTAGCACAACTAGAGGCATCCATTCTACTACACCTCACATTAAAGTCTCCTATCAATATACAGTTTTCTGAGCACAGTGTTTTTAAGTTGTGAAACATTTCTCTCCTTTCAGATTCAATGTTTGAAGCATAAACATTGATTAAACGAAAAACTACATTTTGCACTTCAAATTCAATTGCAATAAGTCTGCCATCATTGTCAGCATATATTTGTTTTACATTTTGAACCACATCGTTTTTTATCAAAATAGCCACACCACATGTTTTATCACTTCCATGACTACAAAAAATTAAATCAGACCATTTACTCTTAATCTCCTGTATTTTGGAATCTGTCCAATTGGTCTCTTGAAAACACAACATGTCTGCCTTAACAGACACTAAAACCTGCTCAAATTTGCTCATGTTTCTCAAACTGTTACCATTTAGGGATGCGACTGTAATCATTATTAATGTGTGCAGAGGTATAATCAGAGCAAAACAAGTCCTTTCAAAACCTACTTTTTCTTTTTTCCAAATCCCATCATCTCCCTAGTTTTCGACAATGACCTCTTATTTTTTGCAAACAACTGATGATCCTCACTATCTATTTCATCCTCCGTCTCCTGATTTGGAGCGGCAGGGAAGCCTTTTGAAAAGTGCGCTTTAACAGTGCCAGTGACTTCAGTGGACCCAGCTCGCTCTTTGGTGTAATTTTTACACACGCTTGAAACTGGCTCAGGCACCTGAGAAGCACCTTGCACCACCTCTACCTGTGTATGTATTTCACCCATCATGTGCTGCTGTTCCACCTTGTCAGCAGCAGAGACCAAAACTGCGTCTCTTGTTTTGCCAGAAGACATTACAGTCTCTTCAGGCATATCTGCCACTGTCTCTGAAGTCACACTCCCCATGTCACTCTCTTTTTCTCCCTCCATAAACACACTCCCCTCCTCTTCCTCAGAAGTGAGGTCCATTGTTTGCAAAAGTAAGTGATCTTTTCCCTTCTTACAGCTACATCTAACTTTCGGTCTGTCACACATTTCACACACATTACCTATGTTCAAACATTCTCTGGCATAATGCCCTTGTTCACTACATTTATGGCAAGTGAATTCTGGACATTCCTTAAGTATGTGCCCCGGCTGAATACATAGTCTACATACCTTCACTTGATTGTCATGGATTACACGAAAATATTCAAATCCCTCGACAGTGTTAAATTTGGTGGAATATGGCAAGGATTGCACATTGTCTGTGAACTTCACCTTGCAAAATCTCGTCCCGTCTACAATGTCTGTTCCTGGCCACATCCTCCTCTTGATTGGCGTGGTCGCCTTCACTTTCCAGCCTCTTAGTTTCTCATATATCTGCCCATCTGTAATGTATGCAGGCAAGTTCAAAAAGGACACCACAAGCTCATCGTTCCCTAGCTCTTTAGCCATGATTTGACAGTTCTTTATCTTTAGCCCGTCCATTAGTCTTTCTTTTCCCTTTACATGAGACATTGTTATTTCATACTTATTTCCGTCTCTCATTCTACATCCAAGTATTGTTCCACAAACTTCCCTTATTCCTCTCAGCAATTCCATCGTTGTTATTTTCCCTTCTCCAATTATTTCTACGTTCACCGTCAGTTCCTTCTCATACTTTCTTTTCTTCAGTTCTTCATTTGAAATTCTGATTTCACTGTTGTCCTTTCTCGTCGTCGTTTGTATTCTTGATGTTGTCGCCATGTTGTCCATCCGGTTATTTTAATCAATATCCCCCAAACAGCTCACGCCGATGGGGGATAATAACAAAAAAGTTTCAAAGAAAATCAACTACAATCACACAAAAACTTTCAAACTTATAAATCAAATAAACCTCCAAAAAACGATATCCTCTCTCAAGCACTCAGACACCTGCCGCTCATCCACTTCCTGAAATTCCAAAAAGGGGTGTATTCAGGATGGTATGGCCGTAAGCGAGGGAACAACTCTTGGTACACTATATAAAGTAAATGTGTCACTCACTCTGAAAGGGACACAGAAACGTATCCACTTTGTGACACAAACTGAAGAAGCTCAACCCTTGCTTACATTTCCAATATATATATTTGAGTCTTGTTGGGGGGGGGGGGGGGGGGGGGAGGGCATATCCTATGTTGATTTATGACAAGTTCATTGACTAGGGCCCTATAAAATAGGCGTTGCGGACCGAATCACGGAATCCAGACATTAAACCGAAATTCAACAATATTCAAACATTTATTGAACTTAGTAAGAAATCAACTAAATCTATTCAACTTGTTAGAAAACACATTCATTTGCCCAAGTCAATCATAAGACATGAACAAAATGCATCAGTGATTCGTATTTCCATGAACTTTCTGAAACAGCACAGGAATGCCCCTGTCAGTGTGCATGTGTGCGGTGCGCGCGTATGTCTACACTTTGTGTATCCGTTAGCGATGATGCTAATGATAACCTTCTTCTGGTAGGGAAGGAATGGCTTTCCCCAAAACCTTCGCAAGTAAATGTTAACTACAAAGTAGCCTATGCCTGCCTGGCAGAATTATACCGTGATCATTTGCATCACTCCAGTGGCCATTTGTTCTACAGAAACACCGCTTAACCAAACAAAGGTCTCTTCCTGGTGCACGCTTGCATTTAAGGGTAACTACACCCCAAAATCTAAATGTCTTACATTTTTCCCAGACCTCACAAATGGTCACCTGATAGGGTTTAAACATTGTTGTGGACATAGAACATCCAATTGTGCTGTTTTGCTATTAAAAAGGTGTACTTTTGAGAGCGAAAACCTGCCAAACAGGGACAAACGGTCAACGGGGAAATCTAAA
>NW_028165409.1:157500-170000 GCF_964263955.1 Coregonus lavaretus | reverse complement strand
CCTGATAGGGTTTAAACATTGTTGTGGACATAGAACATCCAATTGTGCTGTTTTGCTATTAAAAAGGTGTACTTTTGAGAGCGAAAACCTGCCAAAACAGGGACAAACGGTCAACGGGGAAATCTAAACGGAGAAAAGGGAACTTGGGAATTAACGGAATCAGGCAAAACATTGAAGGGATTTTATAGTGCCCTAATGGACTACAGACATTGACTGTCTCCTAGACTAAAAACAAAGGCTGCATGTACTGCCTATATTTTGAGGGAAACACACTGTCCATTATTTGATTTGATCAGGGCAGGGCAGCACACACAAACTGCATTTAGTCCAATAACAATCCATGATATTATTAGGGTGATAAATAAAAGGAAGTTGCTCCATGACACAAGAGCACGCTCTACTGGGACAAAAAGCTTACAGCACCTGGTATTCCCAGGCAGTCTCCCAACCAAGTACTAACCAGGCCCGACGCTGCTTAGCTTCCGAGATCGGACGAGATCAGGCGTATTATTATTATTATTATTATTATTATTTTTTTTTTTTCATTTTATTTATAAAAAACAAAATCAACAAATCAATACAACAAATACAACATAATTACACCATCCTTATTCACTAATCAACATAAAATACATAATCTAATATAGACATTAGACATACTCCATTTCAGAAGTTAACCCTAACTCCCCCTCCTCCCTCCTCCATAGACACTAAAGTACTCCCCTTTATAAACATACTTTCAAATTTCTCTAGTTTTGCATTATACATTAATTCCACCTGCTTTCTTAAACCTGCTTTAAAGATTACCCAGACATTCACCTTTTTCCCTTCAAAATGTTTCATATTCCTTCTACAGTAAATTGCATACCTCACAAAACTCAAAACAATATTCAACAGGTACACATTCACACCCAAACATTTCCCCATTACTCCAAATAATTTTAACCTATCCCATGCAAAACTTTCTAAAAACTCTTTTCTCCAGTGCCTCCACAACAAAAGTTTTACTTCCTTGAAAAAACCTGTCAGACTTGGACATTCAACAAATAAATGCAACAAAGACTCTGGCTTCATCATACACACATCACATTCCCGCCGTACATCGCGGTTTATCTGATGTAAAATAATATTTGTGTATATACGATTATGCCGTATCATAAAATCCATGTTCTCACAATTTCGTTTATTCCCAAACAAAACCAAATTCTCCCACATCAAAGAAACATCCAAATCAATAAACATTTTTCTCCACATCCTCTCAGCCGCAGGCCTCACACACACAGACTTCAACATACACTTGTACAATCTTTTCTGTGTTACTTTTGATAATACTTGTTTCCCCGATCCTTTACCCACATAGAGACTTGGCAGCACATACAAGTCCTCATATTCCCCCTCCCCATTTATCACTTTTATCCACTCACCCGGAATGCATAATTTAATTCTTTCGTATATCTGTAATACTAATTTTCTCTCCACTGTATCATCAAACTCCCACACAGTATCCAGAATTGCCTGCCCCCTTAAAAACCCCGGTATAACCTCGTAAAGAAAATCTTTTACCAATATTAACCCAGCCTTCATGAACATTTTGTTGTACAGCACCTTCCCACCACTCTCTATTTTCGGATTCAAAAACACAGGCTGATTAAATATGTTGTCCTTATTTGTACATGTGTACTCAATTTTAGGAAGAAATTCCCCCCATGCCAAGAACACCTCTTTATAGAACTCAGGCAAACCCTCCAACATATCCTTCTTCCATGACATCAATAATCCACTTTCTTCACAACCCCCACTTCTGTACAAAAAATGTTTAAAAAACCTTTTCCATCCATAATCTACCTCCCCATATAAGTATTTTTGCACAGTTTTTATTCTCATTGCTTTTCTCTTCACATCCAAATCCACCAATTTCAACCCCCCATCCTTTAAATCCGAGATAAGAGTTGCCCTTGCAATCCTAGTCCCCTTCCCCTCCCATAAGAAATCTGTAACCAAACCATTGAATTCTTTTAACACCCATTGTGGCATATCCAACGAACCTAGAACATAGATACATTTGGATGCCACCAAAGAATTAATCACCACCACCTTCCCCCTCAAGAACAGTTTTCTTGCCTTCCAATAGGATAGAGTATGTTTTATTTTATTCAAAACCCCAGTCCATGTCTCATCTCTCGTCCCTTCTTTATCCACCCCCAAAACCACCCCTAAAGTCTTTATATAACCTTCAGCCTTTTTGAAAGGGAATCCACAGTCCACTTTTTCATCTATCCCCACATACATTATTTCAGATTTTTCAACATTAAGTTTTGCCCCTGATGCCTTGCCATATACCTCAAAACACTCCATTACATTCTTCACACTTTCAACATCTATCACAGTACATGTAGTATCATCCGCATATTGCTGTATAACACTCTCCCCCCCATCCGGTATCCTTATACCTCGAATTAATTTGTTTGCTTTAATCATTGCTGCAAGCGGCTCCACCGATAAACTATAAAGAGCAGCTGATAACGGACATCCCTGCCTAACAGATCTCTCCAGAGGAAAATAATCTGTTAAAATCCCATTACATTTTACTCTGCTCCTTGCATATCCATTCAGTAATCTAATCCAACCTATCATTCTTTCACCAAACCCAAATTTCCCAAGTGTACGCAGTAAAAAGGAATGATCAACTCTATCAAAAGCCTTATTTAGATCTAAACTCATCACAAACCCCCCTTCCTCCCCCATATGCTTTATCACATCCCTTATTGTTCCCACTGTGTCAGAAATATCCCTCCCTGGTACACTATATCCTTGTGTCTCTGCTATTACTCCTCCCATAACTTTTTTAACTCTATTAGCTAAGACCTTGGCTAAGATCTTATAATCACAATTTAAAAGTGTCAACGGTCGATAATTATCCAAATTTACACGACTCCCTTTATTTTTATACAGTATGGTTAAAACTCCTGTGGCCAGCGAATCTGGCACCACTTGAGTCTTTTCAATATATTCATACAGTTTTCTTAAAATTGGAACCAACAAATCTGCAAAAGATTTATAAAATTCCGCAGTTAGGCCATCAGACCCCGGACTCCTATTGCAATTAGCATCTAATATGGCCTCCTTAATGTCAGTTAGACTCATATCTTCATCACACATGTTTTTTCCCCCTTCTGTTAACTTAGTATCCACGTGCTCAAGCACCTTATCCATACAGGAATCATTAACCTCTTCTTTTTTAAATAAGCATTCATAATATCTCTCGACCGTATCCAGAATCCCCACCAAATCATTAACCTTTTCCCCTTTATCATTGATTAACTCCGTAATATAAATCTTCTCTTGTCTTCTTTTTTCTAAATTCAAGAAAAATGAAGTACACCTTTCCCCCTCTATCGCATATTGCACTCTACTCCTTACAATCGCCGCATTACATTTCTTCTTCTCATATTCATCAAGTGCATCCTTAGCCAGTAAATAATCCTCCACCCCATGTCCTTCATCCTTTTCTATACACTCAAGTTCATGTTTAACCTTCTTACGTAGTTCCCTCTCCTTCTTTTTCAAAAAATAATTCCTCTTAACAGCATATTTTATAGTCAATTCCTTACATTTGGTTTTCAGCTCCTCCCACCACAACCCCATATTCACCTCCATTAACTGTTGTCTTTTGGCCTTCCCAATACATTCTGATATCATCTCAATATAATTTTCCTCCTCTAGCAAGCTATTATTTAAACACCACAGCCCACCAGATTTAGTATGTGTCCTTACTCCACAAGAAAATACCACCGCCGCATGATCACTAAAAGCTGTAAAAACATACTTAATTTCTTTCATAAAATTCCTTAAACCCTCATTTACTAAAACCAGATCTATTCGCGTCTGTTTCAACTCCCCTAAAACCACCTGCCTTCTAGAAATTCCTCTCTTGTTCGGATTCTCATCCCTCCATATATCAATCAAACTGTTTTCAAACATAATCTTCCTTAAGACCGCCCTAGATACGTCATTTCTAAAAATAGCTCCCCTTTTCATATCTAATCTAATCATTTTAACATTAAAATCCCCTACTAAAATACAGTTACCCTTGCACCATTTCCCTAATTCTAAAAATAAATTATTTCGCTCTATCTCATTATTCGGCGCATAAATATTTATAATCCTAAAAACCCTATTCATATATTCAAAATCCAAAATTAAAATCCTCCCATTATTATCATTATATATCTTCTTCACATTTTCTACTACATCCTTCCTTAATAAAATTGCAACCCCACTTGAATTTCCCCTGCCATTGTTAACATAAATAAAATCCCTCCATATTTTTTTAACTCCTAAAACACATGCATTATCCCAGTGCGTCTCTTGAATACATAAAATATCTGAATTCTTCATTTGTACTATTCTATTAAATTTTCCCATTGTTCTCAAACCATTTGCATTTATTGACATTATATTTACCATTCTAATAAATAATAAAATAATAAAATATAATTTCATTATCCTCTACCTGTTATCCAGTTTCTTTCCTCTTCCCCCCTTTCCCTCTCCCTCTTCCCCCCGCTTTCCTCTTCCTGTATCCTTCCCTCGTTCTTTCACTCTTTTCTCCATCATCCGTGTCCGATATCTCCTCCAAGTCCATGTTATCCAGCCAACTCAACTTCTTGTCACCCTCATCCGTTGTGCTCCCCATGTTCATCTCCGTCTCTGGTATTGTCATCGTTGTGCTCCCCGTGTTCATCTCCGTCTCATGTATAGCCGTCGTTGTCGTTTCTGTTATTGTTCTCAAACTCGAACCCCTCTCCATTTCTTCACCCCCCGAGGTACTTGTTAGTACTGTGCTATCCCCCAAAACCTGTGAGTCCCCCGTGCTTCCCCCCAGTCCACTCCCCCCCTCCTCCTGAAAACTCCCTCTTCTTATTTCTGAGTCCATACTACTCCCAATTTCATTCATCTTCTGGTCCTTCTCCCTTCTTCCTTCCTCCGTCTCTCCACTCTCCACCACGTCCTCTCCTCCATCTTCTTCTCCTTCTTGCGACAATACACCTGCTTCCTCGAATAGTGCTTGACTCCCCTCTTCAGCCATAACCTCTCCACAGTTGCACTCCGCCAATCTCTTTCTGCATCCACCACAGAAATTCCTTTCCTTCTCTCCGACACATTCTCTCGCATAGTGTCCTTGCTTGCCACATTTGAAACACTTAAATTCAGGGCAGTCTTTAACTATGTGCCCGGGTTGAATACACAACCGACACACTCTGACCTGTTTGTCATGAAGGACCCTAAAATATTCTGCTCCCTCCAACGTCTCAATTCTTGTAGAGTAAGGCAATGATGTCACTTTTTCTGTGAACTTGACTTTGCAAAAACGTGTCCCATCAACCACCTCCGTTCCTGGCCAAACTCTCCTCCTTATCTCCGAAACGGCTTCCACTCCCCAGCTACTCAGCTTACCCAGTATCACACCATCTTCTACATATACTGGGAGATTCATAAAAGACACCACCAATTCCTTCACATTAACATCTCTCGCCAAAATCCTGGTGTCCTTTATCCATATTCCATCCATTAAACGTTCTTTTCCTTTTCCGTTTCTCATCGTAACTTCATACTTCTTTTCTCCTTTCATTCGGCATCCCACCACCTCTCCACACCCCTCCTTAATTGCTCGTAGTAGTTCCATTGTCGTCACTTTGTCTTCTCCTACCAACTCAATTGCCACCGTGTATTCTTTGCCATATTTCATTCCTTCTTTATCTTCATTTTCCTTCCGTTGCGCCCTTTCGTTGTCTTTGTCCATTCCGTTTGTCATTTCCATGTTGTCCGTCATAGTGATTCAAAAAAAGAATCCGAAAAGAAAAAAACTCTCCCCCAAGCAGCAAAACTGCAAGGGGGGAAGACTAACCAAACTTAAAACTATTCAACTGCAAGAACAAACAAAAAATATATTTCGAAATCCAAATAATTAACAAAAATAGCTCTCGAGCAAACACTCTTCAGCAAACACTCACTCACAGCTCAAACCTCGCACCTGTCGTCACTTCTCCAATCAGGATGGGCGTATTCAGGCTGGTATGGCCGTAAGCAAGTGAACAACTCTTGGTACACTATATAAAGTCAATGTGTCACTCAATCTGAAAGGGACACAGAAACGTATCCACTTTGTGACACAAACTGAAGAAGCTCAACCCTTGCTTACATTTCCAATATATATATATATATATATATATATATATATATATATATATATATATATATATATATATATATATATATATATATATATATATATATATATATATATATATATATATATATATATTTGAGTCTTGTTGGGGGGGGGGAAGAGGGCATATCCTATGTTGATATATGACAAGTTCATTGACTAGGGCCCTATAAAATAGGCGTTGCGGACCGAATCACGGAATCCAGACATTAAACCGAAATGCAACAATATTCAAACATTTATTGAACTTAGTAAGAAATCAACTAAATCTATTCAACTTGTTAGAAAACGCATTCATTTGCCCAAGTCAATCATAAGACATGAACAACATGCATCAGTGATTCGTATTTCCATGGACTTTCTGAAACGGCACAGGAATGCCCCTGTCTGTGTGCATGTGTGCGGTGCGCGCGTATATCTACACTTTGTGTAGCCGTTAGCGATGATGCTAATGATAACCTTCTTCTGGTAGGGAAGGAATGGCTTTCCCCAAAACCTTCGCAAGTAAATGTTAACTACAAAGTAGCCTATGCCTGCCTGGCAGAATTATACCGTGATCATTTGCATCACTCCAGTGGCCATTTGTTCTACAGCAACACCGCTTAACCAAACAAAGGTCTCTTCCTGGTGCACGCTTGCATTTAAGGGTAACTACACCCCAAAATCTAAATGTCTTACATTTTTCCCAGACCTCACAAATGGTCACCTGATAGGGTTTAAACATTGTTGTGGACATAGAACATCCAATTGTGCTGTTTTGCTATTAAAAAGTTGTACTTTTGAGAGCGAAAACCTGCCAAAACAGGGACAAACGGTCAACGGGGAAATCTAAACTGTGAAAAGGGAACTTGGGAATTAACAGAATCAGGCAAAACATTGAAGGGATTTTATAGTGCCCTAATGGACTACAGACATTGACTGTCTCCTAGACTAAAAACAAAGGCTGCATGTACTGCCTATATTTTGAGGGAAACGCACTGTCCATTATTTGATTTGATCAGGGCAGGGCAGCACACACAAACTGCATTTAGTCCAATAACAATCCATGATATTATTAGGGTGATAAATAAAAGGCAGTTGCTCCATGACACAAGAGCACGCTCTACTGGGACAAAAAGCTTACAGCACCTGGTATTCCCAGGCGGTCTCCCATCCAAGTACTAACCAGGCCCGACGCTGCTTAGCTTCCGAGATCGGACGAGATCAGGCGTATTTTTTTTTATTTTTATTTTTATTTTTTTTATTGTAAAATATTCATCAAATACACTTATATTATACCATGTACAGTGTTATATTCAAAAACCATACACTAGAAACTATTCTACCATAGGCAGGCGAACAATTCACCCCCTATCAAATCAAAGAACCCAAAGAAATAAAAACAAAAAACTAGTATACAAAAACCAGACATGACTAAGACATAACAAATTCCACATATTAAATAGGCAGATTTAAAAGCATCTCCCTGTCAAATAAAAATAAACATAGAAAATATCAAAATATTCCTTTCAAAAATTATAAGTGATTCCTCCACCATCCACCCTTGCAATTAACCCACTCCCCTCTACAAAAAGTTCATCAAAATCTTCCAATCCATAACTATAAAACATATCGATGTGCTTCTTAAACAAAGCTACAAAAATACCCCACACCCTTACCCTCCTCCCTTCAAAATAAGCATAATTCCTCCCACAAAAAATAGCATACCTAACAAAACTCAATACAATATTCAACAACCTCACATTAACCCCTTTACATTCATCTCCCACTCCAAATAAAACCAATTCCTCCCACGCATTCTTTTCCAACAAACCACTCCCCCAGTTTTTACATATTATTTCCTTTACTTTACAAAACATATCTTTTAAATCCTCGCATTCTACAAATAAGTGTAATAAATTTTCTGGTGCCTTACCACATATATCACATTCTCTTTTTATTTCTTTATTTATTTGATGCAGCACTACTTTTGTGTATATCCGATTATGTCTTATTTTAAAATCGTTATTTTCACATTCCAATTTATTCCCATGTAAGTATAAGTTTTTCCATAATACTTTTCGATCCATCTTCGGAAACAATTCTACCCACCTCTTCTCAGCAGCAGGCCTGTCAGTAACCAGTAATTGTTTATAAAAAACATTTGTTCTGACACTAGACAATGTTTTCCATTTATCCCCATTGTCAACATATAAATTCGGTAATACATATAAATCTTCCCAAATTCCATCTCCATTAATGACAGAAACCCATTCTGCTGGAATGCTCCTTTTCACCCGTTCAAAACCATTCAATATAGTACCTTTCCAAACTGTATCATCCACATCCTTCACATTGTCATAAATGGCCTGGTCTCTTAGAAACCCAGGAATAACTTCATATACAAAGTCTTTAATAAGTCTCAGTCCAGCCCTCATAAAAAGGGGATTATACAACACTTCATCATTGAACATAATTTTGGGATTTAAAAACACAGGTTGATTCAGTATTATATCCTTATGTTCACACACATATTTTACACGAGGAAGAAATTCTCCCCATGCACGTAACACTTCCTGATAAAACAGAGGAACTTGTTCATACATAGGCTTTTTCCATATCATTAATAACCCACTCTCTTCACATCCACCATTATTATACAAATAATTCCTAAAGAACCTCTTCCACCCATATTCTTCCTCCCCATATAAATACTTCTGTATAATTTTAATTCTTAATGCTTTTCTTTTCACGTCTATGTCCACTAATTTTAGACCCCCATCTTTATACTCTGCAGCAAGTGTAGACCTAGATATTCTAGCCCCTTTGCCATCCCACAAGAAGTTAGAAACAATAGAATTAAGTTCTTTTAAAACCCACTCAGGCATCTGAAGCACACCCATGACATATACACATTTAGATATTAGTAAAGAATTTGTTACCACTACCTTTCCTTTCAATTTTAAATTCCTCCATCTCCAAAATGCCAGAGTTTGTTTGATTTTATTCAATACACCTGCCCAAGTCCTATCACATGCCTCCTTTTCATCAATACCCAAAATAACTCCCAACGCTTTAAAATAGCCATTAGCTCTTTTAAAATGATACCTACACCCATTATCATTCACTAGCCCCACATACAAAACCTCAGTCTTTTCTACATTAATCTTAGCACCTGATGCTTTCCCAAAGAGCTCAAAACACTCCATCACTCTATTTACACTTTCCACATCTCTAACAGTAATTGTAGTGTCATCTGCATATTGCTGCACAATGCTGACTCCACCCCCTGGAATAGAAACGCCTCGGATCTGGTGGTCTGCTTTAAGGAGAGCCACCAGAGGCTCAACCGACATACAATATAAGGCCGCAGACAATGGACATCCTTGCCTCACCGACCTCTCCAATGGGAAAGCATCAGTAAGTAACCCGTTACATTTTACTCTACTTACTGCAGCACCGTATAGCAGCTGTATCCAGGCCACCATTCTGCTCCCAAATCCAAAAGTTTTAAGCGTCTGCATTAGAAATGAATGTTCTACTCTATCAAAAGCTTTATTTAAATCAATGCTCAATACTACCCCTCCCTCACCCTTCATATGTCTTATGACATCCCTTAAAGTGCAAATAATGTCTGCTATTTCTCTACCAGGAACACTGTAAGCCTGTGTCTCTGAAATAATACTTCCCATTACTTTATTAATTCTGTTAGCCAGCACCTTAGTTAAGATCTTATAATCTACATTTAAAATAGATAATGGCCTAAAATTTTCTAATCTTTTCCTACTTCCCTTGTTTTTATATATTATAGTTATTAAGCCAGTCGCCATCGACTCCGAGACTTCCTGAGATTGCTCCATATATTTGTACACATCTAATAAAACAGGTGCCAGTATATCCACAAATGTTTTGTAAAACTCACTTGTCAGCCCATCAGAGCCAGGGCTCTTATTTCTATGAGCAGACAAAATCGCCTCCCGTATCTCTGTGACCGCCAAGTCTGTGTCACACATGAGTCTTTCATCCTCTGATATTCTGGCATCTACATAGCTCAACACCTCTTCTATACATCCTTGATCATTGCATTCTTTTTTAAAAAGATTACTATAAAAACATTCTATTGTATCTAAAATCCCCACCAGATCATTCACTGTCTCCCCCCTCTCATTCTCGATTTCTGTAATATAGTTTCTAGCCTGCTTCTTCTTTTCTAACCCTAAAAAGAAGGATGTACATTTCTCTCCTTCTATGGCATACTGTACTCTACTCCTTACTATTGCCCCCATACATGCACTCTTTTCAAAGTTATGTACCGCAGCCTGAGCTTCCATAAAACCTGCCATATCATAACCCTCCACCGTATCAACTTTTCCCAGCTCAATGTCTAGTCTTTTATTCAAAGCTATCCTCTCCCTCTTTAAAAGAAAATTCCTTCGTCTTGCATATTTAATGCTCAACCCTCTAATCTTCTCTTTTAAACCCTCCCACCACAATCCAATATTAACACTTTTAAAATCACTCAATATTTCTCTATTTATACAATCAGAAATCATATCAATATATTTTCCTTCTTTTAGTAGCTCAGCATTCAAACACCATACACCACCCCCTCTAGAAGGCACACTAGGACCCAGCAGGAAACCAAGAGAGGCATGATCACTTAATGTATTAAAATCATACCTAATCTTTTGTATATATTGCACAACATTTTCCGCCACTAAACAATAATCTATGCGGCTTTGCCTGAGAACCTTCAAAACAACCTGCCTCCTTGAAAAAACTCTCTGACTTGGATGCATTCCCCTCCATACATCACTCAGACAATGATCCTTCATTATCCCCAACAATACTCGCCTAGACATGTCAGAGCGCAACAAAGTACTCCTTGACGTGTCCAGTTTTGTCAATCTAACGTTAAAATCCCCAACCAATATACAGTTACCCACACAATGTTGCTCAAGTGCCTTAAAAAATACTTCTCGGTCACTCTCATTATTAGGTGCATAAACATTCAATAAAGTGTATTGCACATTTAGAAATTCAAATTTAACACTCAAAAGTCTACCCTCTTTATCCGCATACACTTGCCTAATATTCTGTACACTATCCCTCTTAATTAATATAGCAACCCCACACGTCCTCTCCCCACCATTATTATAATAAATCAAATCCATCCATCTCTTTCTTACTCCATCCATCATACTGTCAGTCCAGTGTGTCTCTTGGAAGCATAAAATATCAGCCTGTAGTAGACTCACTGTCTGTTCTAACTTTCCCATATTCCTTAGTCCATTAATATTAACAGATACAACACTCACCATAAGTACAATTAATATGTTGATTTTTCCCATCATCAAGACCCAGTCTTTTTCTTCTTCTTCTTGCTCTTCCTACTTTCCTTTGCTTCTTCCCTCACCCTTTGGACTTCACCCGCGGACACTTCACTCTCAGAGTCCTTCCTCTTCGCGGATTCCCCCTTCACATCCATACTTTCAGGAATAGTGTCAGGTACAACCCCTCCATTATCTTCATCTCCCTCACCTTCAGATGTTTCCGTTTCCTGCTCACCTCCTCCTCCTCCTCCACCATCAGGCTCCTTTCCATCTGTGCAGTAGACATCTAGGAATTCGACATCCATGCTCGCCCCAATTCCATCCCTCTCTGTCGCAGTAGATTCACCATCTCCTCCTCCTCCACCATCCTTGCCTCCTTTTTCCCCCTCCTCCACTCTCTCTTCTTCCATCTCCTCCTCCTGTTGTTCCATGTCTTCACCATCTGTTGGCCCAGTACACGTACAGCGCATTCTTCTCTCCCCACATCCATTACATGGTCTCTCCTCTCTCTCGCCGCACTCTCTTGCATAGTGCCCTTGTGCTCCGCATCTCCGACATAGAAAATCAGGACAGTCCCGTACTACGTGGCCAGACTGAATACATATTCGGCACACTTTAACTTGCCTGTCATGTATCACTCGAAAGTACTCAGTCCCCTCCAACGTCTCGAACTTGGTAGAATATGGTAGTGAGCGCACCACGTCTGTAAATCGGACTTTACAGAATCTTGTGCCATCAGCGATCTCTGTTCCTGGCCATAATCTCCTCTTAATCCCAGAAACCGCCTTCACACCCCATCCTTCCAATTTTGCCACGATAGTATCGTCACTAATATACACTGGTAAATTCATGAAGGACACCACCAGCTCATCCGCTGAAATGTCCCTCGCCATTACCGTGCACGATTTGATTTTTAGTCCATCCATTAACCTCTCCTTCCCATGGACATGGGACATCGT
>NW_028165409.1:140000-152500 GCF_964263955.1 Coregonus lavaretus | reverse complement strand
AGACATTAAAACGAAATTCAACAATATTCAAACATTTATTGAACTTAGTAAGAAATCAACTAAATCTATTCAACTTGTTAGAAAACGCATTCATTTGCCCAAGTCAATCATAAGACATGAACAAAATGCATCAGTGATTCGTATTTCCATGAACTTTCTGAAACGGCACAGGAATGCCCCTGTCTGTGTGCATGTGTGCGGTGCGCGTGTATGTCTACACTTTGTGTAGCCGTTAGCGATGATGCTAATGATAACCTTCTTCTGGTAGGGAAGGAATGGCTTTCCCCAAAACCTTCGCAAGTAAATGTTAACTACAAAGTAGTCTATGCCTGCCTGGCAGAATTATACCGTGATCATTTGCATCACTCCAGTGGCCATTTGTTCTACAGCAACACCGCTTAACCAAACAAAGGTCTCTTCCTGGTGCACGCTTGCATTTAAGGGTAACTATACCCCTTAAGGGTAACTAGACCTCACAAATGGTCACCTGATAGTGTTTAAACATTGTTGTGGACATAGAACATCCAATTGTGCTGTTTTGCTATTAAAAAGGTGTACTTTTGAGAGCGAAAACCTGCCAAAAGATGGACAAACGGTCAATGGGAAAATCTAAACGGAGAAAAGGGAACTTGGGAATTAACGGAATCAGGCAAAACATTGAAGGGATTTTATAGTGCCCTAATGGACTACAGACATTGACTGTCTCCTAGACTAAAAACAAAGGCTGCATGTACTGCCTATAAAGTAAATGTGTCACTCACTCTGAAAGGGACACAGAAACGTATCCACTTTGTGACACAAACTGAAGAAGCTCAACCCTTGCTTACATTTCCAATATATATATATATATATATATATATATATATATATATATATATATATATATATATATATATATATATATTTGAGTCTTGTTGGGGGAGGGGGGGGAGAGGGCATATCCTATGTTGATTTATGACAAGTTCATTGACTAGGGCCCTATAAAATAGGCGTTGCGGACCGAATCACGGAATCCAGACATTAAACCGAAATTCAACAATATTCAAACATTTATTGAACTTAGTAAGAAATCAACTAAATCTATTCAACTTGTTAGAAAACGCATTCATTTGCCCAAGTCAATCATAAGACATGAACAAAATGCATCAGTGATTCGTATTTCCATGAACTTTCTGAAACGGCACAGGAATGCCCCTGTCTGTGTGCATGTGTGCGGTGCGCGCGTATGTCTACACTTTGTGTAGCCGTTAGCGATGATGCTAATGATAACCTTCTTCTGGTAGGGAAGGAATGGCTTTCCCCAAAACCTTCGCAAGTAAATGTTAACTACAAAGTAGCCTATGCCTGCCTGGCAGAATTATACCGTGATCATTTACATCACTCCAGTGGCCATTTGTTCTACAGCAACACCACTTAACCAAACAAAGGATTCTTCCTGGTGCACGCTTGCATTTAAGGGTAACTACACCCCAAAATCTAAATGTCTTACATTTTTCCCAGACCTCACAAATGGTCACCTGATAGAGTTTAAACATGGTTATGGACATAGAACATCCAATTGTGCTGTTTTGCTATTAAAAAGGTGTACTTTTGAGAGTGAAAACCTGCCAAAACAGGGAAATCTAAACGGAGAAAAGGGAACTTGGGAATTAACGGAATCAGGCAAAACATTGAAGGGATTTTATAGTGCCCTAATGGACCACAGACATTGACTGTCTCCTAGACTAAAAACAAAGGCTGCATGTACTGCCTATATTTTGAGGGAAACGCACTGTCCATTATTTGATTTGATCAGGGCAGGGCAGCACACACAAACTGCATTTAGTCCAATAACAATCCATGATATTATTAGGGTGATAAATAAAAGGCAGTTGCTCCATGACACAAGAGCACGCTCTACTGGGACAAAAAGCTTTCAGCACCTGGTATTCCCAGGTGGTCTCCCATCCAAGTACTAACCAGGCCCGACCCTGCTTAGCTTCCGAAATCGGACGAGATTGGGCGTATTCAGGCTGGTATGGCCGTAACCGAGGGAACAACTCTTGGTACACTATATAAAGTCAATGTGTCACTCACTCTGAAAGGGACACAGAAACGTATCCACTTTGTGACACAAACTGAAGAAGCTCAACCCTTGCTTACATTTCCAATATATATATATATATATATATATTTGAATCTTGTGGGGGAGGGGGGGGGAGAGGGCATATCCTATGTTGATTTATGACAAGTTCATTGACTAGGGCCCTATAAAATAGGCGTTGCGGACCGAATCAAGGAATCCAGACATTAAACCGAAATTCAACAATATTCAAACATTTATTGAACTTAGTAAGAAATCAACTAAATCTATTCAACTTGTTAGAAAACGCATTCATTTGCCCAAGTCAATCATAAGACATGAACAAAATGCATCAGTGATTCGTATTTCCATGAACTTTCTGAAACGGCACAGGAATGCCCCTGTCTGTGTGCATGTGTGCGGTGCGCGCGTATATCTACACTTTGTGTAGCCGTTAGCGATGATGCTAATGATAACCTTCTTCTGGTAGGGAAGGAATGGCTTTCCCCAAAACCTTCGCAAGTAAATGTTAACTACAAAGTAGCCTATGCCTGCCTGGCAGAATTATACCGTGATCATTTGCATCACTCCAGTGGCCATTTGTTCTACAGCAACACCGCTTAACCAAACAAAGGTCTCTTCCTGGTGCACGCTTGCATTTAAGGGTAACTACACCCCAAAATCTAAATGTCTTACATTTTTCCCAGACCTCACAAATGGTCACCTGATAGGGTTTAAACATTGTTGTGGACATAGAACATCCAATTGTGCTGTTTTGCTATTAAAAAGGTGTACTTTTGAGAGTGAAAACCTGCCAAAACAGGGACAAACGGTCAACGGGGAAATCTAAACGGAGAAAAGGGAACTTGGGAATTAACGGAATCAGGCAAAACATTGAAGGGATTTTATAGTGCCCTAATGGACTACAGACATTGACTGTCTCCTAGACTAAAAACAAAGGCTGCATGTACTGCCTATATTTTGAGGGAAACGCACTGTCCATTATTTGATTTGATCAGGGCAGGGCAGCACACACAAACTGCATTTAGTCCAATAACAATCCATGATATTATTAGGGTGATAAATAAAAGGCAGTTGCTCCATGACACAAGAGCACGCTCTACTGGGACAAAAAGCTTACAGCACCTGGTTTTCCCAGGCAGTCTCCCATCCAAGTACTAACCAGGCCTGACCCTCCTTAGCTTCCGAGATCGGACGAGATCAGGCGTATTCAGGCTGGTATGGCCGTAAGAAAGGGAGCAACTCTTGGTACACTATATAAAGTCAATGTGTCACTCACTCTGAAAGGGACACAGAAACGTATCCACTTTGTGACACAAACTGAAGAAGCTCAACCCTTGCTAACCAGGCCCGACCCTGCTTAGCTTCCGAGATCGGGCGTATTTATTATTATTTTTTTAATTTTTTTTTTAAATAACCCATCATAGCTTTACAGCTTATTTTTTTACATATCATAGCTTCATATTTCACATCACATCTTCACATCTCATAGCTTCACAGCTTATTTTTACATATCATAGCTTCATATCACATCTTCACAGCTTATTTTTACATATCATAGCTTCATATTTCACATCACATCTTCACATCTCAGCATATAACACAGATTATCAGTCCACGTCATAGCTTCTTACATGCTTTTACAGCAACTGGTATTCCAAGGTGGTCCCCCATCCAAGTACTAACCAGCCCTAAACCTGCTTAGCTTCCGAGATCTGACGAGATCGGGCGTATTCAGGCTGGTATGGCCGTAAGCTAGGGAACAACTCTTGGTACACTATATAAAGTCAATGTGTCACTCACTCTGAAAGGGACACAGAAACGTATCCACTTTGTGACACAAACTGAAGAAGCTCAACCCTTGCTTACATTTCCAATATATATATATATATTTGAGTCTTGTTGGGGGGGGTGGGGGGGGGGGGGGGAAGAGGGCATATCCTATGTTGATTTATGACAAGTTCATTGACTAGGGCCCTATAAAATAGGCGTTGCGGACCGAATCACAGAATCCAGACATTAAACCGAAATTCAACAATATTCAATCATTTATTGAACTTAGTAAGAAATCAACTAAATCTATTCAACTTGTTAGAAAACACATTCATTTGCCCAAGTCAATCATAAGACATGAACAAAATGCATCAGTGATTCGTATTTCCATGAACTTTCTGGCACAGGAATGCCCCTGTCTGTGTGCATGTGTGCGGTGCGCGCGTATGTCTACACTTTGTGTAGCCGTTAGCGATGATGCTAATGATAACCTTCTTCTGGTAGGGGAGGAATGGCTTTCCCCAAAACCTTCGCAAGTAAATGTTAACTACAAAGTAGCCTATGCCTGCCTGGCAGAATTATACCGTGATCATTTGCATCACTCCAGTGGCCATTTGTTCTACAGCAACACCGCTTAACCAAACAAAGGTCTCTTCCTGGTGCACGCTTGCATTTAAGGGTAACTACACCCCAAAATCTAAATGTCTTACATTTTTCCCAGACCTCACAAATGGTCACCTGATAGGGTTTAAACATTGTTGTGGACATAGAACATCCAATTGTGCTGTTTTGCTATTAAAAAGGTGTACTTTTGAGAGCGAAAACCTGCCAAAACAGGGACAAACGGTCAACGGGGAAATCTAAACGGTGAAAAGGGAACTTGGGAATTAACTGAATCAGGCAAAACATTGAAGGGATTTTATAGTGCCCTAATGGACTACAGACATTGACTGTCTCCTAGACTAAAAACAAAGGCTGCATGTCCTACCTATATTTTGAGGGAAACGCACTGTCCATTATTTGATTTGATCAGGGCAGGGCAGCACACACAAACTGCATTTAGTCCAATAACAATCCATGATATTATTAGGGTGATAAATAAAAGGCAGTTGTTCCATGACACAAGAGCACGCTCTACTGGGACAAAAAGCTTACAGCACCTGGTATTCCCAGGCGGTCTCCCATCCAAGTACTAACCAGGCCCGACGCTGCTTAGCTTCCGAGATCGGACGAGATCAGGCGTATTCAGGCTGGTATGGCCGTAAGCAAGTGAACAACTCTTGGTACACTATATAAAGTCAATGTGTCACTCACTCTGAAAGGGACACAGAAACGTATCCACTTTGTGACACAAACTGAAGAAGCTCAACCCTTGCTTACATTTCCAATATATATATATATATTTGAGTCTTGTTGGGGGGGGGGGGGGGGGGGGGGGAAGAGGGCATATCCTATGTTGATTTATGACAAGTTCATTGACTAGGGCCCTATAAAATAGGCGTTGCGGACCGAATCACGGAATCCAGACATTAAACCGAAATTCAACAATATTCAAACATTTATTGAACTTAGTAAGAAATCAACTAAATCTATTCAACTTGTTAGAAAACGCATTCATTTGCCCAAGTCAATCATAAGACATGAACAAAATGCATCAGTGATTCGTATTTCCATGAACTTTCTGGCACGGCACAGGAATGCCCCTGTCTGTGTGCATGTGTGCGGTGCGCGCGTATGTCTACACTTTGTGTAGCCGTTAGCGATGATGCTAATGATAACCTTCTTCTGGTAGGGAAGGAATGGCTTTCCCCAAAACCTTCGCAAGTAAATGTTAACTACAAAGTAGCCTATGCCTGCCTGGCAGAATTATACCGTGATCATTTGCATCACTCCAGTGGCCATTTGTTCTACAGCAACACCGCTTAACCAAACAAAGGTCTCTTCTTGGTGCACGCTTGTATTTAAGGGTAACTACACCCCAAAATCTAAATGTCTTACATTTTTCCCAGACCTCACAAATGGTCACCTGATAGGGTTTAAACATAGTTGTGGACATAGAACATCCAATTGTGCTGTTTTGCTATTAAAAAGGTGTACTTTTGAGAGCGAAAACCTGCCAAAACAGGGACAAACGGTCAACGGGGAAATCTAAACGGAGAAAAGGGAACTTGGGAATTAACGGAATCAGGCAAAACATTGAAGGGATTTTATAGTGCCCTAATGGACTACAGACATTGACTGTCTCCTAGACTAAAAACAAAGGCTGCATGTACTGCCTATATTTTGAGGGAAACGCACTGTCCATTATTTGATTTGATCAGGGCAGGGCAGCACACACAAACTGCATTTAGTCCAATAACAATCCATGATATTATTAGGGTGATAAATAAAAGGCAGTTGCTCCATGACACAAGAGCACGCTCTACTGGGACAAAAAGCTTACAGCACCTGGTATTCCCAGGCGGTCTCCCATCCAAGTACTAACCAGGCCCGACCCTGCTTAGCTTCCGAGATCGGACGAGATCAGGAATATTCAGGCTGGTATGGCCGTAAGAAAGGGAACAACTCTTGGTACACTATATAAAGTCAATGTGTCATTCACTCTGAAAGGGACACAGAAACGTATCCACTTTGTGACACAAACTGAAGAAGCTCAACCCTTGCTTACATTTCCAATATATATATACATATTTGAGTCTTGTTGGGGGGGGTGGGGGGGGGGGGGGGGGTGAGAGGGCATATCCTATGTTGATTTATGACAAGTTCATTGACTAGGGCCCTATAAAATAGGCGTTGCGGACCGAATCACAGAATCCAGACATTAAACCGAAATTCAACAATATTCAATCATTTATTGAACTTAGTAAGAAATCAACTAAATCTATTCAACTTGTTAGAAAACACATTCATTTGCCCAAGTCAATCATAAGACATGAACAAAATGCATCAGTGATTCGTATTTCCATGAACTTTCTGGCACAGGAATGCCCCTGTCTGTGTGCATGTGTGCGGTGCGCGCGTATGTCTACACTTTGTGTAGCCGTTAGCGATGATGCTAATGATAACCTTCTTCTGGTAGGGGAGGAATGGCTTTCCCCAAAACCTTCGCAAGTAAATGTTAACTACAAAGTAGCCTATGCCTGCCTGGCAGAATTATACCGTGATCATTTGCATCACTCCAGTGGCCATTTGTTCTACAGCAACACCGCTTAACCAAACAAAGGTCTCTTCCTGGTGCACGCTTGCATTTAAGGGTAACTACACCCCAAAATCTAAATGTCTTACATTTTTCCCAGACCTCACAAATGGTCACCTGATAGGGTTTAAACATTGTTGTGGACATAGAACATCCAATTGTGCTGTTTTGCTATTAAAAAGGTGTACTTTTGAGAGCGAAAACCTGCCAAAACAGGGACAAACGGTCAACGGGGAAATCTAAACGGTGAAAAGGGAACTTGGGAATTAACTGAATCAGGCAAAACATTGAAGGGATTTTATAGTGCCCTAATGGACTACAGACATTGACTGTCTCCTAGACTAAAAACAAAGGCTGCATGTCCTACCTATATTTTGAGGGAAACGCACTGTCCATTATTTGATTTGATCAGGGCAGGGCAGCACACACAAACTGCATTTAGTCCAATAACAATCCATGATATTATTAGGGTGATAAATAAAAGGCAGTTGTTCCATGACACAAGAGCACGCTCTACTGGGACAAAAAGCTTACAGCACCTGGTATTCCCAGGCGGTCTCCCATCCAAGTACTAACCAGGCCCGACGCTGCTTAGCTTCCGAGATCGGACGAGATCAGGCGTATTCAGGCTGGTATGGCCGTAAGCAAGTGAACAACTCTTGGTACACTATATAAAGTCAATGTGTCACTCACTCTGAAAGGGACACAGAAACGTATCCACTTTGTGACACAAACTGAAGAAGCTCAACCCTTGCTTACATTTCCAATATATATATATATATATATACATATATATATATATATATATATATATATATATATATATATATATTGAGTCTTGTTGGGGGGGGGGGGGGAAGAGGGCATATCCTATGTTGATATATGACAAGTTCATTGACTCGGGCCCTATAAAATAGGCGTTGCGGACCGAATCACGGAATCCAGACATTAAACCGAAATTCAACAATATTCAAACATTTATTGAACTTAGTAAGAAATCAACTAAATCTATTCAACTTGTTAGAAAACCCATTCATTTGCCCAATTCAATCATAAGACATGAACAAAATGCATCAATGATTCGTATTTCCATGAACTTTCTGAAACGGCACAGGAATGCCCCTGTCTGTGTGCATGTGTGCGGTGCGCGCGTATGTCTACACTTTGTGTAGCCGTTAGCGATGATGCTAATGATAACCTTCTTCTGGTAGGGAAGGAATGGCTTTCCCCAAAATCTTCGCAAGTAAATGTTAACTACAAAGTAGCCTATGCCTGCCTGGCAGAATTATACTGTGATCATTTACATCACTCCAGTGGCCATTTGTTCTACAGCAACACCGCTTAACCAAACAAAGGTCTCTTCCTGGTGCACGCTTGCATTTAAGGGTAACTACACCCCAAAATCTAAATGTCTTACATTTTTCCCAGACCTCACAAATGGTCACCTGATAGGGTTTAAACATTGTTGTGGACATAGAACATCCAATTGTGCTGTTTTGCTATTAAAAAGGTGTACTTTTGAGAGCGAAAACCTACCAAAACAGGGACAAGCGGTCAACGGGGAAATCTAAACGGAGAAAAGGGAACTTGGGAATTAACGGAATCAGGCAAAACATTGAAGGGATTTTATAGTGCCCTAATGGACTACAGACATTGACTGTCTCCTAGACTAAAAACAAAGGCTGCATGTACTGCCTATAGTTTGAGGGAAACGCACTGTCCATTATTTGATTTGATCAGGGCAGGGCAGCACACACAAACTGCATTTAGTCCAATAACAATCCATGATATTATTAGGGTGATAAATAAAAGGCAGTTGCTCCATGACACAAGAGCACGCTCTACTGGGACAAAAAGCTTACAGCACCTGGTATTCCCAGCCGGTCTCCCATCCAAGTACTAACCAGGCCCGACCCTGCTTAGCTTCCGAGATCAGACGAGATCAGGCGTATTTTTTTTTTTTTTTTTTTTTTTTTAAATAACCCATCATAGCTTTACAGCTTATTTTTTTACATATCATAGCTTCATATTTCACATCACATCTTCACATCTCATAGCTTCACAGCTTATTTTTACATATCATAGCTTCATATTTCACATCACATCTTCACAGCTTATTTTTACATATCATAGCTTCATATTTCACATCACATCTTCACAGCTTATTTTTACATATCATAGCTTCATATTTCACATCACATCTTCACATCTCATAGCTTCACAGCTTATTTTTACATATCATAGCTTCATATTTCACATCACATCTTCACATCTCAGCATATAACACAGATTATCAGTCCACGTCATAGCTTCTTACATGCTTTTACAGCAACTGGTATTCCAAGGTGGTCCCCCATCCAAGTACTAACCAGCCCTAAACCTGCTTAGCTTCCGAGATCTGACGAGATCGGGCGTATTCAGGCTGGTATGGCCGTAAGCGAGGGAACAACTCTTGGTACACTATATAAAGTAAATGTGTCACTCACTCTGAAAGGGACACAAAAACGTATCCACTTTGTGACACAAACTGAAGAAGCTCAACCCTTGCTTACATTTCCAATATATATATATATATATATATATATATATATATATATATATATATATTTGAGTCTTGTGGGGGGGGGGGGTGGGGGAAGAGGGCATATCCTATGTTGATTTATGACAAGTTCATTGACTAGGGCCCTATAAAATAGGCGTTGCGGACCGAATCACGGAATCCAGACATTAAACCGAAATTCAACAATATTCAAACATTTATTGAACTTAGTAAGAAATCAACTAAATCTATTCAACTTGTTAGAAAACGCATTCATTTGCCCAAGTCAATCATAAGACATGAACAAAATGCATCAGTGATTCGTATTTCCATGAACTTTCTGAAACGGCACAGGAATGCCCCTGTCTGTGTGCATGTGTGCGGTGCGCGCGTATGTCTACACTTTGTGTAGCCGTTAGCGATGATGCTAATGATAACCTTCTTCTGGTAGGGAAGGAATGGCTTTCCTCAAAACCTTCGCAAGTAAATGTTAACTACAAAGTAGCCTATGCCTGCCTGGCAGAATTATACCGTGATCATTTGCATCACTCCAGTGGCCATTTGTTCTACAGCAACACCGCTTAACCAAACAAAGGTCTCTTCCTGGTGCACTCTTGCATTTAAGGGTAACTACACCCCAAAATCTAAATGTCTTACATTTTTCCCAGACCTCACAAATGGTCACCTGATAGGGTTTAAACATAGTTGTGGACATAGAACATCCAATTGTGCTGTTTTGCTATTAAAAAGGTGTACTTTTGAGAGCGAAAACCTGCCAAAACAGGGACAAACGGTCAACGGGGAAATCTAAACGGAGAAAAGGGAACTTGGGAATTAACGGAATCAGGCAAAACATTGAAGGGATTTTATAGTGCCCTAATGGACTACAGACATTGACTGTCTCCTAGACTAAAAACAAAGGCTGCATGTACTGCCTATATTTTGAGGGAAACGCACTGTCCATTATTTGATTTGATCAGGGCAGGGCAGCACACACAAACTGCATTTAGTCCAATAACAATCCATGATATTATTAGGGTGATAAATAAAAGGCAGTTGCTCCATGACACAAGAGCACACTCTACTGGGACAAAAGGCTTACAGCACCTGGTATTCCCAGGCGGTCTCCCATCCAAGTACTAACCAGGCCCGACGCTGCTTAGCTTCCGAGATCGGACGAGATCGGGCGTATTCAGGCTGGTATGGCCGTAAGCGAGGGAACAATTCTTGGTACACTATATAAAGTCAATGTGTCACTCACTCTGAAAGGGACACAGAAACGTATCCACTTTGTGACACAAACTGAAGAAGCTCAACCCTTGCTTACATTTCCAATATATATATATACATATTTGAGTCTTGTTGGGGGGGGGGGGTGAGAGGGCATATCCTATGTTGATTTATGACAAGTTCATTGACTAGGGCCCTATAAAATAGGCGTTGCGGACCGAATCACAGAATCCAGACATTAAACCGAAATTCAACAATATTCAAACATTTATTGAACTTAGTAAGAAATCAACTAAATCTATTCAACTTGTTAGAAAACACATTCATTTGCCCAAGTCAATCATAAGACATGAACAAAATGCATCAGTGATTCGTATTTCCATGAACTTTCTGGCACAGGAATGCCCCTGTCTGTGTGCATGTGTGCGGTGCGCGCGTATGTCTACACTTTGTGTAGCCGTTAGCGATGATGCTAATGATAACCTTCTTCTGGTAGGGGAGGAATGGCTTTCCCCAAAACCTTCGCAAGTAAATGTTAACTACAAAGTAGCCTATGCCTGCCTGGCAGAATTATACCGTGATCATTTGCATCACTCCAGTGGCCATTTGTTCTACAGCAACACCGCTTAACCAAACAAAGGTCTCTTCCTGGTGCACGCTTGCATTTAAGGGTAACTACACCCCAAAATCTAAATGTCTTACATTTTTCCCAGACCTCACAAATGGTCACCTGATAGGGTTTAAACATTGTTGTGGACATAGAACATCCAATTGTGCTGTTTTGCTATTAAAAAGGTGTACTTTTGAGAGCGAAAACCTGCCAAAACAGGGACAAACGGTCAACGGGGAAATCTAAACGGTGAAAAGGGAACTTGGGAATTAACTGAATCAGGCAAAACATTGAAGGGATTTTATAGTGCCCTAATGGACTACAGACATTGACTGTCTCCTAGACTAAAAACAAAGGCTGCATGTACTACCTATATTTTGAGGGAAACGCACTGTCCATTATTTGATTTGATCAGGGCAGGGCAGCACACACAAACTGCATTTAGTCCAATAACAATCCATGATATTAATAGGGTGATAAATAAAAGGCAGTTGTTCCATGACACAAGAGCACGCTCTACTGGGACAAAAAGCTTACAGCACCTGGTATTCCCAGGCGGTCTCCCATCCAAGTACTAACCAGGCCCGACGCTGCTTAGCTTCCGAGATCGGAGAGATCAGGCGTATTCAGGCTGGTATGGCCGTAAGCAAGTGAACAACTCTTGGTACACTATATAAAGTCAATGTGTCACTCACTCTGAAAGGGACACAGAAACGTATCCACTTTGTGACACAAACTGAAGAAGCTCAACCCTTGCTTACATTTCCAATATATATATATATATATATACATATATATATATATATATATATATATATATATATATATATATATATATATATATATATATATATATATATATATATATATATATATATATATATATATATATATATATTGAGTCTTGTTGGGGGGGGGGGGAAGAGGGCATATCCTATGTTGATATATGACAAGTTCATTGACTCGGGCCCTATAAAATAGGCGTTGCGGACCGAATCACGGAATTCAGACATTAAACCGAAATTCAACAATATTCAAACATTTATTGAACTTAGTAAGAAATCAACTA
>NW_028165409.1:107500-125000 GCF_964263955.1 Coregonus lavaretus | reverse complement strand
TGGAAATTAACAGAATCAGGCAAAACATTGAAGGGATTTTATAGTGCCCTAATGGACTACAGACATTGACTGTCTCCTAGACTAAAAACTAAGGCTGCATGTACTGCCTATATTTTGAGGGAAACGCACTGTCCATTATTTGATTTGATCAGGGCAGGGCAGCACACACAAACTACATTTAGTCCAATAACAATCCATGATATTATTAGGGTGATAAATAAAAGGCAGTTGCTCCATGACACAAGAGCACGCTCTACTGGGACAAAAAGCTTACAGCACCTGGTATTACCAGGCGGTCTCCCATCCAAGTACTAACCAGGCCCGACCCTGCTTAGCTTCCGAGATCGGACGAGATCGGGCGTATTCAGGCTTGTATGGCCGTAAGCGAGGAAACAACTCTTGGTACACTATATAAAGTCAATGTGTCACTCACTCTGAAAGGGACACAGAAACGTATCCACTTTGTGACACAAACTGAAGAAGCTCAACCCTTGCTTACATTTCCAATATATATATATATATATATATATATATATATATATATATATATATATATATATATATATATATTGAGTCTTGTTGGGGGGGGGGGGGGGAAGAGGGCATATCCTATGTTGATTTATGACAAGTTCATTGACTAGGGCCCTATAAAATAGGCGTTGCGGACCGAATCACGGAATCCAGACATTAAACCGAAATGCAACAATATTCAAACATTTATTGAACTTAGTAAGAAATCAACTAAATCTATTCAACTTGTTAGAAAACACATTCATTTGCCCAAGTCAATCATAAGACATGATCAAAATGCTTCAGTGATTCGTATTTCCATGAACTTTCTGGCACGTCACAGGAATGCCCCTGTCTGTGTGCATGTGTGCGGTGCGCGCGTATGTCTACACTTTGTGTAGCCGTTAGCGATGATGCTAATGATAACCTTCTTCTGGTAGGGAAGGAAGGGCTTTCCCCAAAAGGAAGGGCTTTCCCCAGGAGCTGGATGGAAAAAAAATGGCGGACGGAAGACAGGGTGGTGCGGCAGGTGCCGCTTCTCATTCGAATGCTGTAATTTTATCTAAACCATCAGGTGTACGCCGACCCCAGCTAAGTAACTCATGCAAAGAGTTAAAGCGCAATTATGTGTTTTATCTCCAGTACTCTGCCATGATTGTCAGTTATGTAGCTGCTCTACTGATAATCTCAGTGCGTCCTTGCTGGGATGACACAATCAGTCTACTACCGGAGAATATTAACACCAAACACAAACACATTGGTTCACCGTTCCACGGGAGCGGACAGTACACAGCATACCATAATGTTCTGAACAATGGCCAAGTCTACCTCGCTCCTTATTCTACTGAACCGCTTAGGCGCAACAAACACAAGTCCAACATTTATCGGAAACTGTTAAACTACCTGTTCACTACCCTCCTGCTCTCCGGGGATGTGCAACTCAATCCTGGGCCCAACATCACCGAGCCAGCAATACGCACCGGAGTGGAGGGCGGTGGATGGCCTCGTCCACTGATCGTCGCCGCTGTGGAGGTGGGTGAGTGCTATGGTCCTGTGGTTTCTCTCGGCTCACCCGGCTCCGGGATGGATTTTGACTCTTCGGGCATACCGGGGTCGCTGTGTGCGGTCCCTGACTCTGCTTCTGGTGTGCGGGATGTTTTAATTAGTTTCCCGCATCCAATGCAGGCGGGAGGGATTGTTAATTGCGCTACCGAACTGCCCCTAATCAAAACGAAACAAAACGGCCTAAACCCAGCCGTCAGAAAACACAGAAAATTTAACTTTTTTCAATGTGTCAATCACTCTCGAGTCATCTGGGACCCACGAGCTAAGCCCAAGGGACTACTAGGGGGGCACTTGAACATTCGTAGTGTCATTCCAAAAAGTGATCAAATTCAACATCTACTCACAGACTCCAACCTTGACTTTCTCTGCCTCTCAGAGACATGGCTCCATAGAAACTCTCCATCTGCTGCTTTGATTGTGCCTGGCTACAATGTTTTCAGGAGAGACAGGACTGAAGGAAGAGGAGGGGGTGTGATGATTTATATTAAAGAACATATCCGATGTAAACAAATTGAGTGGTCATGTGATAATGAACTAGAATGTATTGGCCTGAACATTACACTGTCTCCCCAAATGTCTTTTACCCTCATTGGAATGTATAGGCCACCTTCCACCAAAAGTGTGTTTTTTGATCAGTTTAATAACATGCTTAGGGAATGTGATTTTGGGAAAGAGGTCATCTTAATGGGAGATTTTAACATTAATTATGAAGACAAGTGTTGTAGGAAAACCCTCAAACGGATCACTAATACCTTTGACCTTACACAGCTAGTTAAAGGGCCAACTAGGGTGACTTGTTGCTCTAAAACACAGATTGATTTGGTGTTCAGTAATAAACCAGAGAGAGTGACTAAATCATTCAATATGGTTACTGGGCTATCTGATCATAATCTGACACTTATAGCCAGAAAGCTGTCTAAGAGCAGGTTTAACCTCTCTACTGTTAGAAAGCCTGATCAACTAAGAATACCTAAGAGTGAATTAAGCTATTTTGAAAATGCAATTAAGGGAATTAACTGGAATGATCTCTTGTCCTATGCAGACGTGGAAGCTGATAGTCAAGTTTTTCTATCCACAATCCAGACTACATTAAACGGTTTCCTAAAGAAAATCAAATCCAAACCTGGCCAAAAGAGCACTCTTCCTTGGCTAAATGGAGAAATCTGGAAATTGATGAAAGAACGAGATTATTATCTAAAAATAGCCCTAAGATCCAAATTAGAGCATGACAGACGTAGGTTTACCATGTTGAGAAATAAGGTGATGAAAGAAATCAGACAGGCCAAGGCAAACTTTTTTATTAACATAATTGGTGAAGCAAAGGGAAATTCTAAACTGATCTGGGAGAATCTAAAAAAGTTAACAGGGAAAGACCATAGTAACACTGCAAAAAGACTAGAAATCATGGTGAATAACAATCTAACACAGGATGCAGTCGAAATAGCAATAGCCTTCAATTCCTACTTTATTGACTCTGTCAGGGTACTGACACAGAACCCCTCCACTGGTTTCTTGGGCTCAGTGCTAGTAAATGATGCTCAACCTGTCTTCATCATAAGGGAGGTTTCTGAGTCAAAGGTAGACAAGGTGATTAGCTCACTAAAGAACTCTAAAGCCAAAGATGTGTTTGGGATGGACTCTACCTTTCTTAAAAACTACAAAGAGTCACTCATTGGCCCCATTACTAAGGTCACCAACACATCTATTGGTCTCGGGGTGTTTCCAAGGGTATGGAAGTCGGCCATAATAACGGCCATCTTTAAATCTGGCGACCCTGCTGACGTGAGTAACTACAGGCCCATTAGTATACTACCTGTGGTGTCAAAGGTTGTTGAAAAGTGTGTAGCAGAACAACTGATTGCCCACCTCAACAACAGCCCCTTCACATTACATTCCATGCAGTTTGGCTTCAGAGCGAAACACTCCACAGAAATGGCCAACTGCTTTTTTCTGGAAAATGTGAAGTCCAAGATGGACAAAGGGGGCGTTGTTGGGGCTGTGTTTCTGGACCTAAGGAAGGCTTTTGATACTGTTAACCATGAGATTCTCATCACAAAATTGTCCAAGTTCAACTTTTCCCCCGATGCCTTGAGATGGATGAAATCATACCTTGAAGGCAGAACTCAGTGTGTCAGAGTGAGCAATGAGCTGTCGCCCACTCTTAGCTATGATGTGGGTGTGCCCCAAGGGTCAATACTGGGGCCCCTCCTGTTCAGCCTGTACATTAATGATCTGCCTTCTGTCTGTACTGGGTCTGAAGTTCAAATGTATGCAGATGATACAGTGATATATGTGCATGCAAAGAGCAAACAACAAGCTGCACAAGAACTCACTACTGTAATGGTCCAGGTTACAAAATGGCTCAGTGACTCGTGTTTGCATCTCAATGTGAAAAAAACTGTTTGCATGTTCTTCACAAAGAGGGCAACAGATGCTACTGAGCCAGAAGTCTATGTGTCAGGGGAGAAGCTCCAGGGGGTATCTGATTTTAAGTACCTTGGCATCATACTTGATTCCAACCTCTCTTTTAAAAAGCATGTGAAAAAGGTAATTCAAATAACCAAATTCAACCTAGCTAATTTCCGATTTATACGAAATTGTTTGACTACAGAGGTAGCAAAACTGTACTTCAAATCTATGATACTCCCCCACTTAACATACTGCTTGACTAGTTGGGCCCAAGCTTGCTGTACAACAGTAAGACCTATTCAGTCTGTCTACAAACAGGCTCTCAAAGTGCTTGATAGGAAGCCCAATAGCCATCATCACTGTCACATCCTTAGAAAGCATGAGCTCCTGAGTTGGGAAAATCTTGTGCAATACACCGATGCATGTCTTGTATTCAAGATCCTAAATGGCTTGGCTCCCCCTCCACTCAGTATTTTTGTTAAACAGAAAACCCAAACATATGGCAGCAGATCCACAAGGTCTGCCATGAGAGGTGACTGTGTAGTTCCCCTAAGGAAAAGCACCTTTAGTAAATCTGCTTTTTCTGTGAGAGCTTCCCATGTCTGGAATACACTGCCATCAGACACACACAACTGCACCACATATCACACTTTCACAAAATGCTTGAAGACATGGCTAAAGGTCAATCAGATTTGTGAACATGGTCCCTAGCTGTGTGTTGCCGCTTTCCATGTCTGTTGTCTGTAACTTGTGAGGTGTGGAAACACTTTGTTGCTTTTATGAATTTTGTTTTGCTGCTTTTTGTTCTATGTTGCTCGGTCTGTATGCTACGTCTTGTTTGTCCTATGTTGCTATGTCTGTATGCTATGTCTTGTTCTATGTTGTTATTGTCTATATTGTAATTGTTTTTAATAACCTGCCCAGGGACTGCGGTTGAAAATTAGCCGGCTGGCTAAAACCGGCACTTTTACTGAAACGTTGATTAATGTGCACTGTCCCTGTAAAAAATAAATAAACTCAAATTCAAAACCTTCGCAAGTAAATGTTAACTACAAAGTAGCCTATGCCTGCCTGGCAGAATTATACCGTGATCATTTGCATCACTCCAGTGGCCATTTGTTCTACAGCAACACCGCTTAACCAAACAAAGGTCTCTTCCTGGTGCACGCTTGCATTTAAGGGTAACTATACCCCTTAAGGGTAACTAGACCTCACAAATGGTCACCTGATAGTGTTTAAACATTGTTGTGGACATAGAACATCCAATTGTGCTGTTTTGCTATTAAAAAGGTGTACTTTTGAGAGCGAAAACCTGCCAAAAGATGGACAAACGGTCAATGGGAAAATCTAAACGGAGAAAAGGGAACTTGGGAATTAACGGAATCAGGCAAAACATTGAAGGGATTTTATAGTGCCCTAATGGACTACAGACATTGACTGTCTCCTAGACTAAAAACAAAGGCTGCATGTACTGCCTATAAAGTAAATGTGTCACTCACTCTGAAAGGGACACAGAAACGTATCCACTTTGTGACACAAACTGAAGAAGCTCAACCCTTGCTTACATTTCCAATATATATATATATATATATATATATATATATATATATATATATATATATATATATATATATATTTGAGTCTTGTTGGGGGAGGGGGGGGAGAGGGCATATCCTATGTTGATTTATGACAAGTTCATTGACTAGGGCCCTATAAAATAGGCGTTGCGGACCGAATCACGGAATCCAGACATTAAACCGAAATTCAACAATATTCAAACATTTATTGAACTTAGTAAGAAATCAACTAAATCTATTCAACTTGTTAGAAAACGCATTCATTTGCCCAAGTCAATCATAAGACATGAACAAAATGCATCAGTGATTCGTATTTCCATGAACTTTCTGAAACGGCACAGGAATGCCCCTGTCTGTGTGCATGTGTGCGGTGCGCGCGTATGTCTACACTTTGTGTAGCCGTTAGCGATGATGCTAATGATAACCTTCTTCTGGTAGGGAAGGAATGGCTTTCCCCAAAACCTTCGCAAGTAAATGTTAACTACAAAGTAGCCTATGCCTGCCTGGCAGAATTATACCGTGATCATTTACATCACTCCAGTGGCCATTTGTTCTACAGCAACACCACTTAACCAAACAAAGGATTCTTCCTGGTGCACGCTTGCATTTAAGGGTAACTACACCCCAAAATCTAAATGTCTTACATTTTTCCCAGACCTCACAAATGGTCACCTGATAGAGTTTAAACATGGTTATGGACATAGAACATCCAATTGTGCTGTTTTGCTATTAAAAAGGTGTACTTTTGAGAGTGAAAACCTGCCAAAACAGGGAAATCTAAACGGAGAAAAGGGAACTTGGGAATTAACGGAATCAGGCAAAACATTGAAGGGATTTTATAGTGCCCTAATGGACCACAGACATTGACTGTCTCCTAGACTAAAAACAAAGGCTGCATGTACTGCCTATATTTTGAGGGAAACGCACTGTCCATTATTTGATTTGATCAGGGCAGGGCAGCACACACAAACTGCATTTAGTCCAATAACAATCCATGATATTATTAGGGTGATAAATAAAAGGCAGTTGCTCCATGACACAAGAGCACGCTCTACTGGGACAAAAAGCTTTCAGCACCTGGTATTCCCAGGTGGTCTCCCATCCAAGTACTAACCAGGCCCGACCCTGCTTAGCTTCCGAAATCGGACGAGATTGGGCGTATTCAGGCTGGTATGGCCGTAACCGAGGGAACAACTCTTGGTACACTATATAAAGTCAATGTGTCACTCACTCTGAAAGGGACACAGAAACGTATCCACTTTGTGACACAAACTGAAGAAGCTCAACCCTTGCTTACATTTCCAATATATATATATATATATATATATTTGAATCTTGTGGGGGAGGGGGGGGGAGAGGGCATATCCTATGTTGATTTATGACAAGTTCATTGACTAGGGCCCTATAAAATAGGCGTTGCGGACCGAATCAAGGAATCCAGACATTAAACCGAAATTCAACAATATTCAAACATTTATTGAACTTAGTAAGAAATCAACTAAATCTATTCAACTTGTTAGAAAACGCATTCATTTGCCCAAGTCAATCATAAGACATGAACAAAATGCATCAGTGATTCGTATTTCCATGAACTTTCTGAAACGGCACAGGAATGCCCCTGTCTGTGTGCATGTGTGCGGTGCGCGCGTATATCTACACTTTGTGTAGCCGTTAGCGATGATGCTAATGATAACCTTCTTCTGGTAGGGAAGGAATGGCTTTCCCCAAAACCTTCGCAAGTAAATGTTAACTACAAAGTAGCCTATGCCTGCCTGGCAGAATTATACCGTGATCATTTGCATCACTCCAGTGGCCATTTGTTCTACAGCAACACCGCTTAACCAAACAAAGGTCTCTTCCTGGTGCACGCTTGCATTTAAGGGTAACTACACCCCAAAATCTAAATGTCTTACATTTTTCCCAGACCTCACAAATGGTCACCTGATAGGGTTTAAACATTGTTGTGGACATAGAACATCCAATTGTGCTGTTTTGCTATTAAAAAGGTGTACTTTTGAGAGTGAAAACCTGCCAAAACAGGGACAAACGGTCAACGGGGAAATCTAAACGGAGAAAAGGGAACTTGGGAATTAACGGAATCAGGCAAAACATTGAAGGGATTTTATAGTGCCCTAATGGACTACAGACATTGACTGTCTCCTAGACTAAAAACAAAGGCTGCATGTACTGCCTATATTTTGAGGGAAACGCACTGTCCATTATTTGATTTGATCAGGGCAGGGCAGCACACACAAACTGCATTTAGTCCAATAACAATCCATGATATTATTAGGGTGATAAATAAAAGGCAGTTGCTCCATGACACAAGAGCACGCTCTACTGGGACAAAAAGCTTACAGCACCTGGTTTTCCCAGGCAGTCTCCCATCCAAGTACTAACCAGGCCTGACCCTCCTTAGCTTCCGAGATCGGACGAGATCAGGCGTATTCAGGCTGGTATGGCCGTAAGAAAGGGAGCAACTCTTGGTACACTATATAAAGTCAATGTGTCACTCACTCTGAAAGGGACACAGAAACGTATCCACTTTGTGACACAAACTGAAGAAGCTCAACCCTTGCTAACCAGGCCCGACCCTGCTTAGCTTCCGAGATCGGGCGTATTTATTATTATTTTTTTAATTTTTTTTTTAAATAACCCATCATAGCTTTACAGCTTATTTTTTTACATATCATAGCTTCATATTTCACATCACATCTTCACATCTCATAGCTTCACAGCTTATTTTTACATATCATAGCTTCATATCACATCTTCACAGCTTATTTTTACATATCATAGCTTCATATTTCACATCACATCTTCACATCTCAGCATATAACACAGATTATCAGTCCACGTCATAGCTTCTTACATGCTTTTACAGCAACTGGTATTCCAAGGTGGTCCCCCATCCAAGTACTAACCAGCCCTAAACCTGCTTAGCTTCCGAGATCTGACGAGATCGGGCGTATTCAGGCTGGTATGGCCGTAAGCTAGGGAACAACTCTTGGTACACTATATAAAGTCAATGTGTCACTCACTCTGAAAGGGACACAGAAACGTATCCACTTTGTGACACAAACTGAAGAAGCTCAACCCTTGCTTACATTTCCAATATATATATATATATTTGAGTCTTGTTGGGGGGGGTGGGGGGGGGGGGGGGGAAGAGGGCATATCCTATGTTGATTTATGACAAGTTCATTGACTAGGGCCCTATAAAATAGGCGTTGCGGACCGAATCACAGAATCCAGACATTAAACCGAAATTCAACAATATTCAATCATTTATTGAACTTAGTAAGAAATCAACTAAATCTATTCAACTTGTTAGAAAACACATTCATTTGCCCAAGTCAATCATAAGACATGAACAAAATGCATCAGTGATTCGTATTTCCATGAACTTTCTGGCACAGGAATGCCCCTGTCTGTGTGCATGTGTGCGGTGCGCGCGTATGTCTACACTTTGTGTAGCCGTTAGCGATGATGCTAATGATAACCTTCTTCTGGTAGGGGAGGAATGGCTTTCCCCAAAACCTTCGCAAGTAAATGTTAACTACAAAGTAGCCTATGCCTGCCTGGCAGAATTATACCGTGATCATTTGCATCACTCCAGTGGCCATTTGTTCTACAGCAACACCGCTTAACCAAACAAAGGTCTCTTCCTGGTGCACGCTTGCATTTAAGGGTAACTACACCCCAAAATCTAAATGTCTTACATTTTTCCCAGACCTCACAAATGGTCACCTGATAGGGTTTAAACATTGTTGTGGACATAGAACATCCAATTGTGCTGTTTTGCTATTAAAAAGGTGTACTTTTGAGAGCGAAAACCTGCCAAAACAGGGACAAACGGTCAACGGGGAAATCTAAACGGTGAAAAGGGAACTTGGGAATTAACTGAATCAGGCAAAACATTGAAGGGATTTTATAGTGCCCTAATGGACTACAGACATTGACTGTCTCCTAGACTAAAAACAAAGGCTGCATGTCCTACCTATATTTTGAGGGAAACGCACTGTCCATTATTTGATTTGATCAGGGCAGGGCAGCACACACAAACTGCATTTAGTCCAATAACAATCCATGATATTATTAGGGTGATAAATAAAAGGCAGTTGTTCCATGACACAAGAGCACGCTCTACTGGGACAAAAAGCTTACAGCACCTGGTATTCCCAGGCGGTCTCCCATCCAAGTACTAACCAGGCCCGACGCTGCTTAGCTTCCGAGATCGGACGAGATCAGGCGTATTCAGGCTGGTATGGCCGTAAGCAAGTGAACAACTCTTGGTACACTATATAAAGTCAATGTGTCACTCACTCTGAAAGGGACACAGAAACGTATCCACTTTGTGACACAAACTGAAGAAGCTCAACCCTTGCTTACATTTCCAATATATATATATATATTTGAGTCTTGTTGGGGGGGGGGGGGGGGGGGGGGGGAAGAGGGCATATCCTATGTTGATTTATGACAAGTTCATTGACTAGGGCCCTATAAAATAGGCGTTGCGGACCGAATCACGGAATCCAGACATTAAACCGAAATTCAACAATATTCAAACATTTATTGAACTTAGTAAGAAATCAACTAAATCTATTCAACTTGTTAGAAAACGCATTCATTTGCCCAAGTCAATCATAAGACATGAACAAAATGCATCAGTGATTCGTATTTCCATGAACTTTCTGGCACGGCACAGGAATGCCCCTGTCTGTGTGCATGTGTGCGGTGCGCGCGTATGTCTACACTTTGTGTAGCCGTTAGCGATGATGCTAATGATAACCTTCTTCTGGTAGGGAAGGAATGGCTTTCCCCAAAACCTTCGCAAGTAAATGTTAACTACAAAGTAGCCTATGCCTGCCTGGCAGAATTATACCGTGATCATTTGCATCACTCCAGTGGCCATTTGTTCTACAGCAACACCGCTTAACCAAACAAAGGTCTCTTCCTGGTGCACGCTTGTATTTAAGGGTAACTACACCCCAAAATCTAAATGTCTTACATTTTTCCCAGACCTCACAAATGGTCACCTGATAGGGTTTAAACATAGTTGTGGACATAGAACATCCAATTGTGCTGTTTTGCTATTAAAAAGGTGTACTTTTGAGAGCGAAAACCTGCCAAAACAGGGACAAACGGTCAACGGGGAAATCTAAACGGAGAAAAGGGAACTTGGGAATTAACGGAATCAGGCAAAACATTGAAGGGATTTTATAGTGCCCTAATGGACTACAGACATTGACTGTCTCCTAGACTAAAAACAAAGGCTGCATGTACTGCCTATATTTTGAGGGAAACGCACTGTCCATTATTTGATTTGATCAGGGCAGGGCAGCACACACAAACTGCATTTAGTCCAATAACAATCCATGATATTATTAGGGTGATAAATAAAAGGCAGTTGCTCCATGACACAAGAGCACGCTCTACTGGGACAAAAAGCTTACAGCACCTGGTATTCCCAGGCGGTCTCCCATCCAAGTACTAACCAGGCCCGACCCTGCTTAGCTTCCGAGATCGGACGAGATCAGGCGTATTCAGGCTGGTATGGCCGTAAGAAAGGGAACAACTCTTGGTACACTATATAAAGTCAATGTGTCATTCACTCTGAAAGGGACACAGAAACGTATCCACTTTGTGACACAAACTGAAGAAGCTCAACCCTTGCTTACATTTCCAATATATATATACATATTTGAGTCTTGTTGGGGGGGGTGGGGGGGGGGGGGGGGGTGAGAGGGCATATCCTATGTTGATTTATGACAAGTTCATTGACTAGGGCCCTATAAAATAGGCGTTGCGGACCGAATCACAGAATCCAGACATTAAACCGAAATTCAACAATATTCAATCATTTATTGAACTTAGTAAGAAATCAACTAAATCTATTCAACTTGTTAGAAAACACATTCATTTGCCCAAGTCAATCATAAGACATGAACAAAATGCATCAGTGATTCGTATTTCCATGAACTTTCTGGCACAGGAATGCCCCTGTCTGTGTGCATGTGTGCGGTGCGCGCGTATGTCTACACTTTGTGTAGCCGTTAGCGATGATGCTAATGATAACCTTCTTCTGGTAGGGGAGGAATGGCTTTCCCCAAAACCTTCGCAAGTAAATGTTAACTACAAAGTAGCCTATGCCTGCCTGGCAGAATTATACCGTGATCATTTGCATCACTCCAGTGGCCATTTGTTCTACAGCAACACCGCTTAACCAAACAAAGGTCTCTTCCTGGTGCACGCTTGCATTTAAGGGTAACTACACCCCAAAATCTAAATGTCTTACATTTTTCCCAGACCTCACAAATGGTCACCTGATAGGGTTTAAACATTGTTGTGGACATAGAACATCCAATTGTGCTGTTTTGCTATTAAAAAGGTGTACTTTTGAGAGCGAAAACCTGCCAAAACAGGGACAAACGGTCAACGGGGAAATCTAAACGGTGAAAAGGGAACTTGGGAATTAACTGAATCAGGCAAAACATTGAAGGGATTTTATAGTGCCCTAATGGACTACAGACATTGACTGTCTCCTAGACTAAAAACAAAGGCTGCATGTCCTACCTATATTTTGAGGGAAACGCACTGTCCATTATTTGATTTGATCAGGGCAGGGCAGCACACACAAACTGCATTTAGTCCAATAACAATCCATGATATTATTAGGGTGATAAATAAAAGGCAGTTGTTCCATGACACAAGAGCACGCTCTACTGGGACAAAAAGCTTACAGCACCTGGTATTCCCAGGCGGTCTCCCATCCAAGTACTAACCAGGCCCGACGCTGCTTAGCTTCCGAGATCGGACGAGATCAGGCGTATTCAGGCTGGTATGGCCGTAAGCAAGTGAACAACTCTTGGTACACTATATAAAGTCAATGTGTCACTCACTCTGAAAGGGACACAGAAACGTATCCACTTTGTGACACAAACTGAAGAAGCTCAACCCTTGCTTACATTTCCAATATATATATATATATATATACATATATATATATATATATATATATATATATATATATATATATATATTTGAGTCTTGTTGGGGGGGGGGGGGGAAGAGGGCATATCCTATGTTGATATATGACAAGTTCATTGACTCGGGCCCTATAAAATAGGCGTTGCGGACCGAATCACGGAATCCAGACATTAAACCGAAATTCAACAATATTCAAACATTTATTGAACTTAGTAAGAAATCAACTAAATCTATTCAACTTGTTAGAAAACCCATTCATTTGCCCAATTCAATCATAAGACATGAACAAAATGCATCAATGATTCGTATTTCCATGAACTTTCTGAAACGGCACAGGAATGCCCCTGTCTGTGTGCATGTGTGCGGTGCGCGCGTATGTCTACACTTTGTGTAGCCGTTAGCGATGATGCTAATGATAACCTTCTTCTGGTAGGGAAGGAATGGCTTTCCCCAAAATCTTCGCAAGTAAATGTTAACTACAAAGTAGCCTATGCCTGCCTGGCAGAATTATACTGTGATCATTTACATCACTCCAGTGGCCATTTGTTCTACAGCAACACCGCTTAACCAAACAAAGGTCTCTTCCTGGTGCACGCTTGCATTTAAGGGTAACTACACCCCAAAATCTAAATGTCTTACATTTTTCCCAGACCTCACAAATGGTCACCTGATAGGGTTTAAACATTGTTGTGGACATAGAACATCCAATTGTGCTGTTTTGCTATTAAAAAGGTGTACTTTTGAGAGCGAAAACCTACCAAAACAGGGACAAGCGGTCAACGGGGAAATCTAAACGGAGAAAAGGGAACTTGGGAATTAACGGAATCAGGCAAAACATTGAAGGGATTTTATAGTGCCCTAATGGACTACAGACATTGACTGTCTCCTAGACTAAAAACAAAGGCTGCATGTACTGCCTATAGTTTGAGGGAAACGCACTGTCCATTATTTGATTTGATCAGGGCAGGGCAGCACACACAAACTGCATTTAGTCCAATAACAATCCATGATATTATTAGGGTGATAAATAAAAGGCAGTTGCTCCATGACACAAGAGCACGCTCTACTGGGACAAAAAGCTTACAGCACCTGGTATTCCCAGCCGGTCTCCCATCCAAGTACTAACCAGGCCCGACCCTGCTTAGCTTCCGAGATCAGACGAGATCAGGCGTATTTTTTTTTTTTTTTTTTTTTTTTTAAATAACCCATCATAGCTTTACAGCTTATTTTTTTACATATCATAGCTTCATATTTCACATCACATCTTCACATCTCATAGCTTCACAGCTTATTTTTACATATCATAGCTTCATATTTCACATCACATCAGCTTATTTTTACATATCATAGCTTCATATTTCACATCACATCTTCACAGCTTATTTTTACATATCATAGCTTCATATTTCACATCACATCTTCACATCTCATAGCTTCACAGCTTATTTTTACATATCATAGCTTCATATTTCACATCACATCTTCACATCTCAGCATATAACACAGATTATCAGTCCACGTCATAGCTTCTTACATGCTTTTACAGCAACTGGTATTCCAAGGTGGTCCCCCATCCAAGTACTAACCAGCCCTAAACCTGCTTAGCTTCCGAGATCTGACGAGATCGGGCGTATTCAGGCTGGTATGGCCGTAAGCGAGGGAACAACTCTTGGTACACTATATAAAGTAAATGTGTCACTCACTCTGAAAGGGACACAAAAACGTATCCACTTTGTGACACAAACTGAAGAAGCTCAACCCTTGCTTACATTTCCAATATATATATATATATATATATATATATATATATATATATATATATATATATATATATATATATATATATTTGAGTCTTGTGGGGGGGGGGGGTGGGGGAAGAGGGCATATCCTATGTTGATTTATGACAAGTTCATTGACTAGGGCCCTATAAAATAGGCGTTGCGGACCGAATCACGGAATCCAGACATTAAACCGAAATTCAACAATATTCAAACATTTATTGAACTTAGTAAGAAATCAACTAAATCTATTCAACTTGTTAGAAAACGCATTCATTTGCCCAAGTCAATCATAAGACATGAACAAAATGCATCAGTGATTCGTATTTCCATGAACTTTCTGAAACGGCACAGGAATGCCCCTGTCTGTGTGCATGTGTGCGGTGCGCGCGTATGTCTACACTTTGTGTAGCCGTTAGCGATGATGCTAATGATAACCTTCTTCTGGTAGGGAAGGAATGGCTTTCCCCAAAACCTTCGCAAGTAAATGTTAACTACAAAGTAGCCTATGCCTGCCTGGCAGAATTATACCGTGATCATTTGCATCACTCCAGTGGCCATTTGTTCTACAGCAACACTGCTTAACCAAACAAAGGTCTCTTCCTGGTGCACTCTTGCATTTAAGGGTAACTACACCCCAAAATCTAAATGTCTTACATTTTTCCCAGACCTCACAAATGGTCACCTGATAGGGTTTAAACATAGTTGTGGACATAGAACATCCAATTGTGCTGTTTTGCTATTAAAAAGGTGTACTTTTGAGAGCGAAAACCTGCCAAAACAGGGACAAACGGTCAACGGGGAAATCTAAACGGAGAAAAGGGAACTTGGGAATTAACGGAATCAGGCAAAACATTGAAGGGATTTTATAGTGCCCTAATGGACTACAGACATTGACTGTCTCCTAGACTAAAAACAAAGGCTGCATGTACTGCCTATATTTTGAGGGAAACGCACTGTCCATTATTTGATTTGATCAGGGCAGGGCAGCACACACAAACTGCATTTAGTCCAATAACAATCCATGATATTATTAGGGTGATAAATAAAAGGCAGTTGCTCCATGACACAAGAGCACACTCTACTGGGACAAAAAGCTTACAGCACCTGGTATTCCCAGGCGGTCTCCCATCCAAGTACTAACCAGGCCCGACGCTGCTTAGCTTCCGAGATCGGACGAGATCGGGCGTATTCAGGCTGGTATGGCCGTAAGCGAGGGAACAATTCTTGGTACACTATATAAAGTCAATGTGTCACTCACTCTGAAAGGGACACAGAAACGTATCCACTTTGTGACACAAACTGAAGAAGCTCAACCCTTGCTTACATTTCCAATATATATATATACATATTTGAGTCTTGTTGGGGGGGGGGGGGTGAGAGGGCATATCCTATGTTGATTTATGACAAGTTCATTGACTAGGGCCCTATAAAATAGGCGTTGCGGACCGAATCACAGAATCCAGACATTAAACCGAAATTCAACAATATTCAAACATTTATTGAACTTAGTAAGAAATCAACTAAATCTATTCAACTTGTTAGAAAACACATTCATTTGCCCAAGTCAATCATAAGACATGAACAAAATGCATCAGTGATTCGTATTTCCATGAACTTTCTGGCACAGGAATGCCCCTGTCTGTGTGCATGTGTGCGGTGCGCGCGTATGTCTACACTTTGTGTAGCCGTTAGCGATGATGCTAATGATAACCTTCTTCTGGTAGGGGAGGAATGGCTTTCCCCAAAACCTTCGCAAGTAAATGTTAACTACAAAGTAGCCTATGCCTGCCTGGCAGAATTATACCGTGATCATTTGCATCACTCCAGTGGCCATTTGTTCTACAGCAACACCGCTTAACCAAACAAAGGTCTCTTCCTGGTGCACGCTTGCATTTAAGGGTAACTACACCCCAAAATCTAAATGTCTTACATTTTTCCCAGACCTCACAAATGGTCACCTGATAGGGTTTAAACATTGTTGTGGACATAGAACATCCAATTGTGCTGTTTTGCTATTAAAAAGGTGTACTTTTGAGAGCGAAAACCTGCCAAAACAGGGACAAACGGTCAACGGGGAAATCTAAACGGTGAAAAGGGAACTTGGGAATTAACTGAATCAGGCAAAACATTGAAGGGATTTTATAGTGCCCTAATGGACTACAGACATTGACTGTCTCCTAGACTAAAAACAAAGGCTGCATGTACTACCTATATTTTGAGGGAAACGCACTGTCCATTATTTGATTTGATCAGGGCAGGGCAGCACACACAAACTGCATTTAGTCCAATAACAATCCATGATATTAATAGGGTGATAAATAAAAGGCAGTTGTTCCATGACACAAGAGCACGCTCTACTGGGACAAAAAGCTTACAGCACCTGGTATTCCCAGGCGGTCTCCCATCCAAGTACTAACCAGGCCTGACGCTGCTTAGCTTCCGAGATCGGAGAGATCAGGCGTATTCAGGCTGGTATGGCCGTAAGCAAGTGAACAACTCTTGGTACACTATATAAAGTCAATGTGTCACTCACTCTGAAAGGGACACAGAAACGTATCCACTTTGTGACACAAACTGAAGAAGCTCAACCCTTGCTTACATTTCCAATATATATATATATATATATATATATATATATATATATATATATATATATATATATATATATATATATATATATATATATATATATATATATATATATATATATATATATATATATATATATATATATATATATATATATATATATATATATATATATATATATATATATATTTGAGTCTTGTTGGGGGGGGGGGGAAGAGGGCATATCCTATGTTGATATATGACAAGTTCATTGACTCGGGCCCTATAAAATAGGCGTTGCGGACCGAATCACGGAATTCAGACATTAAACCGAAATTCAACAATATTCAAACATTTATTGAACTTAGTAAGAAATCAACTAAATCTATTCAACTTGTTAGAAAACGCATTCATTTGCCCAATTCAATCATAAGACATGAACAAAATGCATCAATGATTCGTATTTCCATGAACTTTCTGAAACGGCACAGGAATGCCCCTGTCTGTGTGCATGTGTGCGGTGCGCGCGTATGTCTACACTTTGTGTAGCCGTTAGCGATGATGCTAATGATAACCTTCTTCTGGTAGGGAAGGAATGGC
>NW_028165409.1:85000-100000 GCF_964263955.1 Coregonus lavaretus | reverse complement strand
AAAAAGCTTACAGCACCTGGTATTCCCAGGCTGTCTCCCATCCAAGTACTAACCAGGCCCGACGCTGCTTAGCTTCCGAGATCGGACGAGATCAGGCGTATTCAGGCTGGTATGGCCGTAAGCGAGTGAACAACTCCTGGTACACAATATAAAGTCAATGTGTCACTCACTCTGAAAGGGACACAGAAACGTATCCACTTTGTGACACAAACTGAAGAAGCTCAACCCTTGCTTACATTTCCAATATATATATATATATATATATATATATATATATATATATATATATATATATATATATATATATATATATATATATATATATATATATATATATATATATATATATATATATATATATATATATATATATATATATATATATATATATATATTTGAGTCTTGTTGGGGGGGGGGGGGAAGAGGGCATATCCTATGTTGATTTATGACAAGTTCATTGACTAGGGCCCTATAAAATAGGCGTTGCGGACCGAATCACGGAATCCAGACATTAAACCGAAATGCAACAATATTCAAACATTTATTGAACTTAGTAAGAAATCAACTAAATCTATTCAACTTGTTAGAAAACGCATTCATTTGCCCAAGTCAATCATAAGACATGAACAAAATGCATCAGTGATTCGTATTTCCATGAACTTTCTGGCACGGCACAGGAATGCCCCTGTCTGTGTGCATGTGTGCGGTGCGCGCGTATGTCTACACTTTGTGTAGCCGTTAGCGATGATGCTAATGATAACCTTCTTCTGGTAGGGAAGGAATGGCTTTCCCCAAAACCTTCGCAAGTAAATGTTAACTACAAAGTAGCCTATGCCTGCCTGGCAGAATTATACCGTGATCATTTGCATCACTCCAGTGGCCATTTGTTCTACAGCAACACCGCTTAACCAAACAAAGGTCTCTTCCTGGTGCAAGCTTGCATTTAAGGGTAACTACACCCCAAAATCTAAATGTCTTACATTTTTCCCAGACCTCACAAATGGTCACCTGATAGGGTTTAAACATTGTTGTGGACATAGAACATCCAATTGTGCTGTTTTGCTATTAAAAACGTGTACTTTTGAGAGCGAAAACCTGCCAAAACAGGGACAAACGGTCAACGGGGAAATCTAAACGGAGAAAAGGGAACTTGGGAATTAACAGAATCAGGCAAAACATTGAAGGGATTTTATAGTGCCCTAATGGACTACAGACATTGACTGTCTCCTAGACTAAAAACAAAGGCTGCATGTACTGCCTATATTTTGAGGGAAACGCACTGTCCATTATTTGATTTGATCAGGGCAGGGCAGCACACACAAACTGCATTTAGTCCAATAACAATCCATGATATTATTAGGGTGATAAATAAAAGGCAGTTGCTCCATGACACAAGAGCACGCTCTACTGGGACAAAAAGCTTACAGCACCTGGTATTCCCAGGCAGTGTCCCATCCAAGTAATAACCAGGCCCAACCCTGCTTAGCTTCCGAGATCAGACGAGATCAGGCGTATTCAGGCTGGTATGGCCATAAGCGAGGGAACAACTCTTGGTACACTATATAAAGTCAATGTGTCACTCACTCTGAAAGGGACACAGAAACGTATCCACTTTGTGACACAAACTGAAGAAGCTCAACCCTTGCTTACATTTCCAATATATATATATATATTTGAGTCTTGTTGGGGGGGGGAAGAGGGCATATCCTATGTTGATTTATGACAAGTTCATTGACTAGGGCCCTATAAAATAGGCGTTGCGGACCGAATCACGGAATCCAGACATTAAACCGAAATTCAACAATATTCAAACATTTATTGAACTTAGTAAGAAATCAACTAAATCTATTAAACTTGTTAGAAAACGCATTCATTTGCCCAAGTCAATCATAAGACATGAACAAAATGCATCAGTGATTTTTATTTCCATGAACTTTCTGAAACGGCACAGGAATGCCCCTGTCTGTGTGCATGTGTGCGGTTCGCGCGTATGTCTACACTTTGTGTAGCCGTTAGCGATGATGCTAATGATAACCTTCTTCTGGTAGGGAAGGAATGGCTTTCCCCAAAACCTTCGCAAGTAAATGTTAACTACAAAGTAGCCTATGCCTGCCTGGCAGAATTATACCGTGATCATTTGCATCACTCCAGTGGCCATTTGTTCTACAGCAACACCGCTTAACCAAACAAAGGTCTCTTCCTGGTGCACGCTTGCATTTAAGGGTAACTACACCCCAAAATCTAAATGTCTTACATTTTTCCCAGACCTCACAAATGGTCACCTGATAGGGTTTAAACATTGTTGTGGACATAGAACATCCAATTGTGCTGTTTTGCTATTAAAAAGGTGTACTTTTGAGAGCGAAAACCTGCCAAAACAGGGACAAACGGTCAACGGGGAAATCTAAACGGAGAAAAGGGAACTTGGGAATTAACGGAATCAGGCAAAACATTGAAGGGATTTTATAGTGCCCTAATGGACTACAGACATTGACTGTCTCCTAGACTAAAAACAAAGGCTGCATGTACTGCCTATATTTTGAGGGAAACGCACTGTCCATTAATTGATTTGATCAGGGCAGGGCAGCACACACAAACTGCATTTAGTCCAATAACAATCCATGATATTTTTAGGGTGATAAATAAAAGGCAGTTGCTCCATGACACAAGAGCACGCTCTACTGGGACAAAAAGCTTACAGCACCTGGTATTCCCAGGCGGTCTGCCATCCAAGTACTAACCAGGCCCGACCCTGTTTAGCTTCCGAGATCAGACGACATCAGGCGTATTCAGGCTGGTATGGCCGTAAGCGAGGGAACAACTCTTGGTACACTATATAAAGTCAATGTGTCACTCACTCTGAAAGGGACACAGAAACGTATCCACTTTGTGACACAAACTGAAGAAGCTCAACCCTTGCTTACATTTCCAATATATATATATATATATTTGAGTCTTGTTGGGGGGGGGAAGAGGGCATATCCTATGTTGATTTATGACAAGTTCATTGACTAGGGCCCTATAAAATAGGCGTTGCGGACCGAATCACGGAATCCAGACATTAAACCGAAATTCAACAATATTCAAACATTTATTGAACTTAGTAAGAAATCAACTAAATCTATTCAACTTGTTAGAAAATGCATTCATTTGCCCAAGTCAATCATAAGACATGAACAAAATGCATCAGTGATTCGTATTTCCATGAACTTTCTGAAACGGCACAGGAATGCCCCTGTCTGTGTGCATGTGTGTGGTGCGCGCGTATGTCTACGCTTTCTGTAGCCGTTAGCGATGATGCTAATGATAACCTTCTTCTGGTAGGGAAGGAATGGCTTTCCCCAAAACCTTCGCAAGTAAATGTTAACTACAAAGTAGCCTATGCCTGCCTGGCAGAATTATACCGTGATCATTTGCATCACTCCAGTGGCCATTTGTTCTACAGCAACACCGCTTAACCAAACAAAGGTCTCTTCCTGGTGCACGCTTGCATTTAAGGGTAACTACACCCCAAAATCTAAATGTCTTACATTTTTCCCAGACCTCACAAATGGTCACCTGATAGGGTTTAAACATTGTTGTGGACATAGAACATCCAATTGTGCTGTTTTGCTATTAAAAAGGTGTACTTTTGAGAGCGAAAACCTGCCAAAACAGGGACAAACGGTCAACGGGGAAATCTAAACGGAGAAAAGGGAACTTGGGAATTAACGGAATCAGGCAAAACATTGAAGGGATTTTATAGTGCCCTAATGGACTACAGACATTGACTGTCTCCTAGACTAAAAACAAAGGCTGCATGTACTGCCTATATTTTGAGGGAAACGCACTGTCCATTATTTGATTTGATCAGGGCAGGGCAGCACACACAAACTGCATTTAGTCCAATAACAATCCATTATATTATTAGGGTGATAAATAAAAGGCAGTTGCTCCATGACACAAGAGCACGCTCTACTGGGACAAAAAGCTTACAGCACCTGGTATTCCCAGGCGGTCTGCCATCCAAGTACTAACCAGGCCCGACCCTGTTTAGCTTCCGAGATCAGGCGTATTTTTTTATTTTTTTTTTCTCTTTTTATTATCAAAAAATTCAATTTTTTACAATATTTACAGTACAATATTACAATGAACAATACAGAAGACACTATCCTAACATAGGCAGGTGAACAATTCACCCCCTATCAAATCAAAGAACCCAAAGAAATAAAAATACAAAAAAAACTCAGACATGACTAAGACATAACAAATTCCACCCACAAAATAGGCAGATAAAAGCCACCCCCTATCAAATAAAAATAAACAAAGAAAATATTCAAAATAATTCTTTCAAAAATTATAAGTGATTCCTCCACCATCCACCTTTGCAAACAACCCACACCCCTCAACAAAATGTTCATCAAAATCTTCCATCCCATAATTACACCATCCTTATTCACTAATCAACATAAAATACATAATCTAATATAGACATTAGACATACTCCATTTCAGAAGTTAACCCTAACTCCCCCTCCTCCCTCCTCCATAGACACTAAAGTACTCCCCTTTATAAACATACTTTCAAATTTCTCTAGTTTTGCATTATACATTAATTCCACCTGCTTTCTTAAACCTGCTTTAAAGATTACCCAGACATTCACCTTTTTCCCTTCAAAATGTTTCATATTCCTTCTACAGTAAATTGCATACCTCACAAAACTCAAAACAATATTCAACAGGTACACATTCACACCCAAACATTTCCCCATTACTCCAAATAATATTAACCTATCCCATACAAAACTTTCTAAAAACTCTTTTCTCCAGTGCCTCCACAACAAAATTTTTACTTCCTTAAAAAAACCTGTCAGACTTGGACATTCAACAAATAAATGCAATAAAGACTCTGGCTTCATCATACACACATCACATTCCCGCCGTACATCGCGGTTTATCTGATGTAAAATAATATTTGTGTATATACGATTATGCCGTATCATAAAATCCATGTTCTCACAATTTCGTTTATTCCCAAACAAAACCAAATTCTCCCACATCAAAGAAACATCCAAATCAATAAACATTTTTCTCCACATCCTCTCAGCCGCAGGCCTCACACACACAGACTTCAACATACACTTGTACAATCTTTTCTGTGTTACTTTTGATAAAACTTGTTTCCCCGATCCTTTACCCACATAGAGACTTGGCAGCACATACAAGTCCTCATATTCCCCCTCCCCATTTATCACTTTTATCCACTCACCCGGAATGCATAATTTAATTCTTTCGTATATCTGCAATACTAATTTTCTCTCCACTGTATCATCAACCTCCCACACAGTGTCCAGAATTGCCTGCCCCCTTAAAAACCCCGGTATAACCTCATAAAGAAAATATTTTACCAATATTAACCCAGCCTTCATGAACATTTTGTTGTACAGCACCTTCCCACCACTCTCTATTTTCGGATTCAAAAACACAGGCTGATTAAATATGTTGTCCTTATTTGTACATGTGTACTCAATCTTAGGAAGAAATTCCCCCCATGCCAAGAACACCTCTTTATAGAACTCAGGCAAACCCTCCAACATATCCTTCTTCCATGACATCAATAATCCACTTTCTTCACAACCCCCACTTCTGTACAAAAAATGTTTAAAAAACCTTTTCCATCCATAATCTACCTCCCCATATAAGTATTTTTGCACAGTTTTTATTCTCATTGCTTTTCTCTTCACATCCAGATCCACCAATTTCAACCCCCCATCCTTTAAATCCGAGATAAGAGTTGCCCTTGCAATCCTAGTCCCCTTCCCCTCCCATAGGAAATCTGTAACCAAACCATTGAATTCTTTTAACACCCATTGTGGCATATCCAACGAACCTAGAACATAGATACATTTGGATGCCACCAAAGAATTAATCACCACCACCTTCCCCCTCAAGAACAGTTTTCTTGCCTTCCAATAGGATAGAGTATGTTTTATTTTATTCAAAACCCCAGTCCATGTCTCATCTCTCGTCCCTTCTTTATCCACCCCCAAAACCACCCCTAAAGTCTTTATATGACCTTCAGCCTTTTTGAAAGGGAATCCACAGTCCACTTTTTCATCTATCCCCACATACATTATTTCAGATTTTTCAACATTAAGTTTTGCCCCTGATGCCTTGCCATATACCTCAAAACACTCCATTACATTCTTCACACTTTCAACATCTATCACAGTACATGTAGTATCATCCGCATATTGCTGTATAACACTCTCCCCCCCATCCGGTATCCGTATACCTCGAATTAATTTGTTTGCTTTAATCATTGCTGCAAGCGGCTCCACCGATAAACTATAAAGAGCAGCTGATAACGGACATCCCTGCCTAACAGATCTCTCCAGAGGAAAAGAATCTGTTAAAATCCCATTACATTTTACTCTGCTCCTTGCATATCCATTCAGTAGTCTAATCCAACCTATCATTCTTTCACCAAACCCAAATTTCCCAAGTGTACGCAGTAAAAAGGAATGATCAACTCTATCAAAAGCCTTATTTAGATCCAAACTCATCACAAACCCCCCTTCCTCCCCCATATGCTTTATCACATCCCTTATTGTTCCCACTGTGTCAGAAATATCCCTCCCTGGTACACTATATCCTTGTGTCTCTGCTATTACTCCTCCCATAACTTTTTTAACTCTATTAGCTAAGACCTTGGCTAAGATCTTATAATCACAATTTAAAAGTGTCAACGGTCGATAATTATCCAAATTTACACGACTCCCTTTATTTTTATACAGTATGGTTAAAACTCCTGTGGCCAGCGAATCTGGCACCACTTGAGTCTTTTCAATATATTCATACAGTTTTCTTAAAATTGGAGCCAACAAATCTGCAAAAGATTTATAAAATTCCGCAGTTAGGCCATCAGACCCCGGACTCCTATTGCAATTAGCATCTAATATGGCCTCCTTAATGTCAGTTAGACTCATATCTTCATCACACATGTTTTTTTCCCCTTCTGTTAACTTAGTATCCACGTGTTCAAGCACCTTATCCATACAGGAATCATTAACCTCTTCTTTTTTAAATAAGCATTCATAATATCTCTCGACCGTATCCAGAATCCCCACCAAATCATTAACCTTTTCCCCTTTATCATTAATTAACTCCGTAATATAAATCTTCTCTTGTCTTCTTTTTTCTAAATTCAAGAAAAATGAAGTACACCTTTCCCCCTCTATCGCATATTGCACTCTACTCCTTACAATCGCCGCATTACATTTCTTCTTCTCATATTCATCAAGTGCATCCTTAGCCAGTAAATAATCCTCCACCCCATGACCTTCATCCTTTTCTATACACTCAAGTTCATGTTTAACCTTCTTACGTAGTTCCCTCTCCTTCTTTTTCAAAAAATAATTCCTCTTAACAGCATATTTTATAGTCAATTCCTTACATTTGGTTTTCAGCTCCTCCCACCACAACCCCATATTCACCTCCATTAACTGTTGTCTTTTGGCCTCCCCAATACATTCTGATATCATCTCAATATAATTTTCCTCCTCTAGCAAGCTATTATTTAACACCACAGCCCACCAGATTTAGTATGTGTCCTTACTCCACAAGAAAATACCACCGCCGCATGATCACTAAAAGCTGTAAAAACATACTTAATTTCTTTCATAAAATTCCTTAAACCCTCATTTACTAAAACCAGATCTATTCGCGTCTGTTTCAACTCCCCTAAAACCACCTGCCTTCTAGAAATTCCTCTCTTGTTCGGATTCTCCTCCCTCCATATATCAATCAAACTGTTTTCAAACATAATCTTCCTTAAGACCCCCCTAGATACGTCATTTCTAAAAATAGCTCCCCTTTTCATATCTAATCTATTCATTTTTACATTAAAATCCCCTACTAAAATACAGTTACCCTTACACCATTTCCCTACTTCTAAAAATAAATTATTTCGCTCTATCTCATTATTCGGCGCATAAATATTTATAATCCTAAAAACCCTATTCATATATTCAAAATCCAAAATTAAAATCCTCCCATTATTATCATTATATATCTTCTTCACATTTTCTACTACATCCTTCCTTAATAAAATTGCAACCCCACTTGAATTTCCCCTGCCATTGTTAACATAAATAAAATCCCTCCATATTTTTTTAACTCCTAAAACACATGCATTATCCCAGTGCGTCTCTTGAATACATAAAATATCTGAATTCTTCATTTGTACTATTCTATTAAATTTTCCCATAGTTCTCAAACCATTTGCATTTATTGACATTATATTTACCATTCTAATAAATAATAAAATAGTAAAATATAATTTCATTATCCTCTACCTGTTATCCAGTTTCTTTCCTCTTCCCCCCTTTCCCTCTCCCTCTTCCCCCCGCTTTCCTCTTCCTGTATCCTTCCCTCGTTCTTTCACTCTTTTCTCCATCATCCGTGTCCGATATCTCCTCCAAGTCCATGTTATCCAGCCAACTCAACTTCTTGTCACCCTCATCCGTTGTGCTCCCCATGTTCATCTCCGTCTCTGGTATTGTCATCGTTGTGCTCCCCGTGTTCATCTCCGTCTCATGTATAGCCGTCGTTGTCGTTTCTGTTATTGTTCTCAAACTCGAACCCCTCTCCATTTCTTCACCCCCCGAGGTACTTGTTAGTACTGTGCTATCCCCCAAAACCTGTGAGTCCCCCGTGCTTCCCCCCAGTCCACTCCCCCCCTCCTCCTGAAAACTCCCTCTTCTTATTTCTGAGTCCATACTACTCCCAATTTCATTCATCTTCTGGTCCTTCTCCCTTCTTCCTTCCTCCGTCTCTCCACTCTCCACCACGTCCTCTCCTCCATCTTCTTCTCCTTCTTGCGACAATACACCTGCTTCCTCGAATAGTGCTTGACTCCCCTCTTCAGCCATAACCTCTCCACAGTTGCACTCCGCCAATCTCTTTCTGCATCCACCACAGAAATTCCTTTCCTTCTCTCCGACACATTCTCTCGCATAGTGTCCTTGCTTGCCACATTTGAAACACTTAAATTCAGGGCAGTCTTTAACTATGTGCCCGGGTTGAATACACAACCGACACACTCTGACCTGTTTGTCATGAAGGACCCTAAAATATTCTGCTCCCTCCAACGTCTCAATTCTTGTAGAGTAAGGCAATGATGTCACTTTTTCTGTGAACTTGACTTTGCAAAAACGTGTCCCATCAACCACCTCCGTTCCTGGCCAAACTCTCCTCCTTATCTCCGAAACGGCTTCCACTCCCCAGCTACTCAGCTTACCCAGTATCACACCATCTTCTACATATACTGGGAGATTCATAAAAGACACCACCAATTCCTTCACATTAACATCTCTCGCCAAAATCCTGGTGTCCTTTATCCATATTCCATCCATTAAACGTTCTTTTCCTTTTCCGTTTCTCATCGTAACTTCATACTTCTTTTCTCCTTTCATTCGGCATCCCACCACCTCTCCACACCCCTCCTTAATTGCTCGTAGTAGTTCCATTGTCGTCACTTTGTCTTCTCCTACCAACTCAATTGCCACCGTGTATTCTTTGCCATATTTCATTCCTTCTTTATCTTCATTTTCCTTCCGTTGCGCCCTTTCGTTGTCTTTGTCCATTCCGTTTGTCATTTCCATGTTGTCCGTCATAGTGATTCAAAAAAAGAATCCGAAAAGAAAAAAAACCTCCCCCAAGCAGCAAAACTGCAAGGGGGGAAGATTAACCAAACTTAAAACTATTCAACTGCCAGAACAAACAAAAAATATATTTCGAAATCCAAATAATTAACAAAAATAGCTCTCGCGCAAACACTCTTCAGCAAACACTCACTCACAGCTCAAAACTCGCACCTGTCGTCGCTTCTCCAATCAGGATGGGCGTATTCAGGCTGGTATGGCCGTAAGCGAGGGAACAACTCTTGGTACACTATATAAAGTCAATGTGTCAATCACTCTGAAAGGGACACAGAAACGTATCCACTTTGTGACACAAACTGAAGAAGCTCAACCCTTGCTTACATTTCCAATATATATATATATATATATATATATATATGAGTCTTGTTGGGGGGGGGAAGAGGGCATATCCTATGTTGATTTATGACAAGTTCATTGACTAGGGCCCTATAAAATAGGCGTTGCGGACCGAATCACGGAATCCAGACATTAAACCGAAATGCAACAATATTCAAACATTTATTGAACTTAGTAAGAAATCAACTAAATCTATTCAACTTGTTAGAAAACGCATTCATTTGCCCAAGTCAATCATAAGACATGAACAAAATGCATCAGTGATTCGTATTTCCATGAACTTTCTGAAACGGCACAGGAATGCCCCTGTCTGTGTGCATGTGTGCGGTGCGCGCGTATATCTACACTTTCTGTAGCCGTTAACGATGATGCTAATGATAACCTTCTTCTGGTAGGGAAGGAATGGCTTTCCCCAAAACCTTCGCAAGTAAATGTTAACTACAAAGTAGCCTATGCCTGCCTGGCAGAATTATACCGTGATCATTTGCATCACTCCAGTGGCCATTTGTTCTACAGCAACACCGCTTAACCAAACAAAGGTCTCTTCCTGGTGCACGCTTGCATTTAAGGGTAACTACACCCCAAAATCTAAATGTCTTACATTTTTCCCAGACCTCACAAATGGTCACCTGATAGGGTTTAAACATTGTTGTGGACATAGAACATCCAATTGTGCTGTTTTGCTATTAAAAAGGTGTACTTTTGAGAGCGAAAACCTGCCAAAACAGGGACAAACGGTCAACGGGGAAATCTAAATGGAGAAAAGGGAACTTGGGAATTAACGGAATCAGGCAAAACATTGAAGGGATTTTATAGTGCCTTAATGGACTACAGACATTGACTGTCTCCTAGACTAAAAACAAAGGCTGCATGTACTGCCTATATTTTGAGGGAAACGCACTGTCCATTATTTGATTTGATCAGGGCAGGGCAGCACACACAAACTGCATTTAGTCCAATAACAATCCATGATATTATTAGGGTGATAAATAAAAGGCAGTTGCTCCATGACACAAGAGCACGCTCTACTGGGACAAAAAGCTTACAGCACCTGGTATTCCCAGGCGGTCTGCCATCCAAGTACTAACCAGGCCCGACCCTGTTTAGCTTCCGAGATCAGACGACATCAGGCGTATTCAGGCTGGTATGGCCGTAAGCGAGGGAACAACTCTTGGTACACTATATAAAGTCAATGTGTCACTCACTCTGAAAGGGACACAGAAACGTATCCACTTTGTGACACAAACTGAAGAAGCTTAACCCTTGCTTACATTTCCAATATATATATATATAGTTGAGTCTTGTTGGGGGGGGGAAGAGGGCATATCCTATGTTGATTTATGACAAGTTCATTGACTAGGGCCCTATAAAATAGGCGTTGCGGACCGAATCACGGAATCCAGACATTAAACCGAAATTCAACAATATTCAAACATTTATTGAACTTAGTAAGAAATCAACTAAATCTATTCAACTTGTTAGAAAACGCATTCATTTGCCCAAGTCAATCATAAGACATGAACAAAATGCATCAGTGATCCGTATTTCCATGAACTTTCTGAAACGGCACAGGAATGCCCCTGTCTGTGTGCATGTGTGCGGTGCGCGCGTATGTCTACACTTTCTGTAGCCGTTAGCGATGATGCTAATGATAACCTTCTTCTGGTAGGGAAGGAATGGCTTTCCCCAAAACCTTCGCAAGTAAATGTTAACTACAAAGTAGCCTATGCCTGCCTGGCAGAATTATACCGTGATCATTTGCATCACTCCAGTGGCCATTTGTTCTACAGCAACACCGCTTAACCAAACAAAGGTCTCTTCCTGGTGCACGCTTGCATTTAAGGGTAACTACACCCCAAAATCTAAATGTCTTACATTTTTCCCAGACCTCACAAATGGTCACCTGATAGGGTTTAAACATTGTTGTGGACATAGAACATCCAATTGTGCTGTTTTGCTATTAAAAAGGTGTACTTTTGAGAGCGAAAACCTGCCAAAACAGGGACAAACGGTCAACGGGGAAATCTAAACGGAGAAAAGGGAACTTGGGAATTAACGGAATCAGGCAAAACATTGAAGGGATTTTATAGTGCCCTAATGGACTACAGACATTGACTGTCTCCTAGACTAAAAACAAAGGCTGCATGTACTGCCTATATTTTGAGGGAAACGCACTGTCCATTATTTGATTTGATCAGGGCAGGGCAGCACACACAAACTGCATTTAGTCCAATAACAATCCATGATATTATTAGGGTGATAAATAAAAGGCAGTTGCTCCATGACACAAGAGCACGCTCTACTGGGACAAAAAGCTTACAGCACCTGGTATTCCCAGGCGGTCTGCCATCCAAGTACTAACCAGGCCCGACCCTGTTTAGCTTCCGAGATCAGACGACATCAGGCGTATTTTTTTTTTTTTTTTTTTTTTTTTTTTTTTTTTAAATTAACCCATCTTTATATCATAGCTTCATATTTCCCATCTTCACATCATATCATAGCTTCACAGCTTCTTTTTTACATATCATAGCTTCATATTTCACATCATTTCTTCACATCTCATAGCTTCACAGCTTCTTTTTTACATATCATAGCTTCATATTTCACATCATTTCTTCACATCTCATAGCTTCACAGCTTCTTTTACATATCATAGCTTCATATTTCACATCTTCACATCATATCATAGCTTCACAGCTTCTTTTTTACATATCATAGCTTCATATTTCACATCACTTCTTCACATCTCATAGCTTCACAGCTTCTTTTTACATATCATAGCTTCATATTTCACATCTCATAGCTTCACAGCTTATTTTCCATATCATATCTTCATATTTCACATCTTCACATCTCAGCCTATAACGCAGATTATCAGTCCACGTCATAGCTTCTTACATGCTTTTGCAGCAACTGGTATTCCAAGGTGGTCCCCCATCCAAGTACTAACCAGCCCTAAACCTGCTTAGCTTCCGAGATCTGACGAGATCGGGCGTATTCAGGCTGGTATGGCCGTAAGCGAGGGAACAACTCTTGGTACACTATATAAAGTCAATGTGTCACTCACTCTGAAAGGGACACAGAAACGTATCCACTTTGTGACACAAACTGAAGAAGCTCAACCCTTGCTTACATTTCCAATATATATATATATATTTGAGTCTTGTTGGGGGGGGGAAGAGGGCATATCCTATGTTGATTTATGACAAGTTCATTGACTAGGGCCCTATAAAATAGGCGTTGCGGACCGAATCACGGAATCCAGACATTAAACCGAAATGCAACAATATTCAAACATTTATTGAACTTAGTAAGAAATCAACTAAATCTATTCAACTTGTTAGAAAACGCATTCATTTGCCCAAGTCAATCATAAGACATGAACAAAATGCATCAGTGATCCGTATTTCCATGAACTTTCTGAAACGGCACAGGAATGCCCCTGTCTGTGTGCATGTGTGCGGTGCGCGCGTATGTCTACACTTTCTGTAGCCGTTAGCGATGATGCTAATGATAACCTTCTTCTGGTAGGGAAGGAATGGCTTTCCCCAAAACCTTCGCAAGTAAATGTTAACTACAAAGTAGCCTATGCCTGCCTGGCAGAATTATACCGTGATCATTTGCATCACTCCAGTGGCCATTTGTTCTACAGCAACACCGCTTAACCAAACAAAGGTCTCTTCCTGGTGCACGCTTGCATTTAAGGGTAACTACACCCCAAAATCTAAATGTCTTACATTTTTCCCAGACCTCACAAATGGTCACCTGATAGGGTTTAAACATTGTTGTGGACATAGAACATCCAATTGTGCTGTTTTGCTATTAAAAACGTGTACTTTTGAGAGCGAAAACCTGCCAAAACAGGGACAAACGGTCAACGGGGAAATCTAAACGGAGAAAAGGGAACTTGGGAATTAACGGAATCAGGCAAAACATTGAAGGGATTTTATAGTGCCCTAATGGACTACAGACATTGACTGTCTCCTAGACTAAAAACAAAGGCTGCATGTACTGCCTATATTTTGAGGGAAACGCACTGTCCATTATTTGATTTGATCAGGGCAGGGCAGCACACACAAACTGCATTTAGTCCAATAACAATCCATGATATTATTAGGGTGATAAATAAAAGGCAGTTGCTCCATGACACAAGAGCACGCTCTACTGGGACAAAAAGCTTACAGCACCTGGTATTCCCAGGCGGTCTGCCATCCAAGTACTAACCAGGCCCGACCCTGTTTAGCTTCCGAGATCAGACGACATCAGGCGTATTCAGGCTGGTATGGCCGTAAGCGAAGGAACAACTCTTGGTACACTATATAAAGTCAATGTGTCACTCACTCTGAAAGGGACACAGAAACGTATCCACTTTGTGACACAAACTGAAGAAGCTCAACCCTTGCTTACATTTCCAATATATATATATATATATATATATATATATATATATATATATATATATATATATATATATATATATATATATTGAGTCTTGTTGGGGGGGGGGGAAGAGGGCATATCCTATGTTGATTTATGACAAGTTCATTGACTAGGGCCCTATAAAATAGGCGTTGCGGACCGAATCACGGAATCCAGACATTAAACCGAAATGCAACAATATTCAAACATTTATTGAACTTAGTAAGAAATCAACTAAATCTATTCAACTTGTTAGAAAACGCATTCATTTGCCCAAGTCAATCATAAGACATGAACAAAATGCATCAGTGATTCGTATTTCCATGAACTTTCTGGCACGGCACAGGAATGCCCCTGTCTGTGTGCATGTGTGCGGTGCGCGCGTATGTCTACACTTTGTGTAGCCGTTAGCGATGATGCTAATGATAACCTTCTTCTGGTAGGGAAGGAATGGCTTTCCCCAAAACCTTCGCAAGTAAATGTTAACTACAAAGTAGCCTATGCCTGCCTGGCAGAATTATACCGTGATCATTTGCATCACT
>NW_028165409.1:67500-75000 GCF_964263955.1 Coregonus lavaretus | reverse complement strand
TGAGGAGTGGGCCAAAATCCCTGCTGCAGTGTGTGCAAACCTGGTCAAGACCTACAGGAAACGTATGATCTCTGTAATTGCAAACAAAGGTTTCTGTACCAAATATTAAGTTCTGCTTTTCTGATGTATCAAATACTTATGTCATGCAATAAAATGCAAATTAATTACTTAAAAATCATACAATGTGATTTTCTGGATTTTTGTTTTAGATTCCGTCTCTCACAGTTGAAGTGTACCTATGATAAAAACTACAGACCTCTAAATGCTTTGTAAGTAGGAAAACCTGCAAAATCGTCAGTGTATCAAATACTTGTTCTCCCCACTGTATATATATATATTTGAGTCTTGTTGGGGGGGGAGGGAGAGGGCATATCCTATGTTGATTTATGACAAGTTCATTGACTAGGGCCCTATAAAATAGGCGTTGCGGACCGAATCACGGAATCCAGACATTAAACCAAAATTCAACAATATTCAAACATTTATTGAACTTAGTAAGAAATCAACTAAATCTATTCAACTTGTTAGAAAACGCATTCATTTGCCCAAGTCAATCATAAGACATGAACAAAATGCATCAGTGATTCGTATTTCCATGAACTTTCTGAAACGGCACAGGAATGCCCCTGTCTGTGTGCATGTGTGCGGTGCGCGCGTATGTCTACACTTTGTGTAGCCGTTAGCGATGATGCTAATGATAACCTTCTTCTGGTAGGGAAGGAATGGCTTTCCCCAAAACCTTCGCAAGTAAATGTTAACTACAAAGGAGCCTATGCCTGCCTGGCAGAATTATACCGTGATCATTTGCATCACTCCAGTGGCCATTTGTTCTACAGCAACACCGCTTAACCAAACAAAGGTCTCTTCCTGGTGCACGCTTGCATTTAAGGGTAACTACACCCCAAAATCTAAATGTCTTACATTTTTCCCAGACCTCACAAATGGTCACCTGATAGGGTTTAAACATTGTTGTGGACATAGAACATCCAATTGAGCTGTTTTGCTATTAAAAAGGTGTACTTTTGAGAGCGAAAACCTGCCAAAACAGGGACAAACGGTCAACGGGGAAATCTAAACGGAGAAAAGGGAAATTGGGAATTAACGGAATCAGGCAAAACATTGAAGGGATTTTATAGTGTCCTAATGGACTACAGGCATTGACTGTCTCCTAGACTAAAAACAAAGGCTGCATGTACTGCCTATATTTTGAGGGAAACACACTGTCCATTTTTTGATTTGATCAGGGCAGGGCAGCACACACAAACTGCATTTAGTCCAATAACAATCCATGATATTATTAGGGTGATAAATAAAAGGCAGTTGTTCCATGACACAAGAGCACGCTCTACTGGGACAAAAAGCTTACAGCACCTGGTATTCCCAGGCGGTCTCCCATCCAAGTACTGACCAGGCCCGACCCTGCTTAGCTTCCGAGATCGGACGAGATCGGGCGTATTCAGGCTGGTATGGCCGTAAGCGAGGGAACAGCTCTTGGTACACTATATAAAGTCAATGTGTCACTCACTCTGAAAGGGACATAGAAACGTATCCACTTTGTGACACAAACTGAAGAAGCTCAACCCTTGCTTACATTTCCAATATATATATATATATATATTTTGAGGGAAACGCGATTCGTATTTCCATGAACTTTCTGAAACGGCACAGGAATGCCCCTGTCTGTGTGCATGTGTGCGGTGCGCGCGTATGTCTACACTTTGTGTAGCCGTTAGCGATGATGCTAATGATAACCTTCTTCTGGTAGGGAAGGAATGGCTTTCCCCAAAACCTTCGCAAGTAAATGTTAACTACAAAGTAGCCTATGCCTGCCTGGCAGAATTATACCGTGATCATTTGCATCACTCCAGTGGCCATTTGTTCTACAGCAACACCGCTTAACCAAACAAAGGTCTCTTCCTGGTGCACGCTTGCATTTAAGGGTAACTACACCCCAAAATCTAAATGTCTTACATTTTTCCCAGACCTCACAAATGGTCACCTGATAGGGTTTAAACATTGTTGTGGACATAGAACATCCAATTGTGCTGTTTTGCTATTAAAAAGGTGTACTTTTGAGAGCGAAAACCTGCCAAAACAGGGACAAACGGTCAACGGGGAAATCTAAACGGAGAAAAGGGAACTTGGGAATAAACGGAATCAGGCAAAACATTGAAGGGATTTTATAGTGCCCTAATGGACTACAGACATTGACTGTCTCCTAGACTAAAAACAAAGGCTGCATGTACTGCCTATATTTTGAGGGAAACGCACTGTCCATTATTTGATTTGATCAGGGCAGGGCAGCACACACAAACTGCATTTAGTCCAATAACAATCCATGATATTATTAGGGTGATAAATAAAAGGCAGTTGCTCCAAGACACAAGAGCACGCTCTACTGGGACAAAAAGCTTACAGCACCTGGTATTCCCAGGCGGTCTCCCATCCAAGTACTAACCAGACCCGACCCTGCTTAGCTTCCGAGATCGGACGTATTCAGGCTGGTATGGCCGTAAGCGAGGGAACAACTCTTGGTACACTATATAAAGTCAATGTGTCACTCACTCTGAAAGGGACACAGAAACGTTTCCACTTTGTGACACAAACTGAAGAAGCTCAACCCTTGCTTACATTTCCAATATATATATATATATTTGAGTCTTGTTGGGGGGGGGGGGAAGAGGGCATATCCTATGTTGATTTATGACAAGTTCATTGACTAGGGCCCTATAAAATAGGCGTTGCGGACCGAATCACGGAATCCAGACATTAAACCGAAATTCAACAATATTCAAACATTTATTGAACTTAGTAAGAAATCAACTAAATCTATTCAACTTGTTAGAAAACGCATTCATTTGCCCAAGTCAATCATAAGACATGAACAAAATGCATCAGTGATTCGTATTTCCATGAACTTTCTGAAACGGCACAGGAATGCCCCTGTCTGTGTGCATGTGTGCGGTGCGCGCGTATGTCTACATCTTTGTGTAGCCGTTAGCGATGATGCTAATGATAACCTTCTTCTGGTAGGGAAGGAATGGCTTTCCCCAAAACCTTCGCAAGTAAATGTTAACTACAAAGTAGCCTATGCCTGCCTGGCAGAATTATACCGTGATCATTTACATCACTCCAGTGGCCATTTGTTCTACAGCAACACCGCTTAACCAAACAAAGGTCTCTTCCTGGTGCACGCTTGCATTTAAGGGTAACTACACCCCAAAATCTAAATGTCTTACATTTTTCCCAGACCTCACAAATGGTCACCTGATAGGGTTTAAACATTATTGTGGACATAGAACATCCAATTGTGCTGTTTTGCTATTAAAAAGGTGTACTTTTGAGAGCGAAAACCTGCCAAAACAGGGACAAACGGTCAACGGGGAAATCTAAACGGAGAAAAGGGAACTTGGGAATTAACGGAATCAGGCAAAACATTGAAGGGATTTTATAGTGCCCTAATGGACTACAGACATGGACTGTCTCCTAGACTAAAAACAAAGGCTGCATGTACTGCCTATATTTTGAGGGAAACGCACTGTCCATTATTTGATTTGATCAGGGCAGGGCAGCACACACAAACTGCATTTAGTCCAATAACAATCCATGATATTATTAGGGTGATAAATAAAAGGCAGTTGCTCCATGACACAAGAGCACGCTCTACTGGGACAAAAAGCTTACAGCACCTGGTATTCCCAGGCGGTCTCCCATCCAAGTACTAACCAGGCCCAACGCTGCTTAGCTTCCGAGATCGGACGAGATCAGGCGTATTCAGGCTGGCATGGCCGTAAGCGAGTGAACAACTCTTGGTACACTATATAAAGTCAATGTGTCACTCACTCTGAAAGGGACACAGAAACGTATCCACTTTGTGACACAAACTGAAGAAGCTCAACCCTTGCTTACATTTCCAATATATATATATATATATATATATATATATATATATATATATATATATATATATATATATATATATATATATTGAGTCTTGTGGGGGGGGGGGGGGGGGGAAGAGGGCATATCCTATGTTGATTTATGACAAGTTCATTGACTAGGGCCCTATAAAATAGGCGTTGCGGACCGAATCACGGAATCCAGACATTAAACCGAAATTCAACAATATTCAAACATTTATTGAACTTAGTAAGAAATCAACTAAATCTATTCAACTTGTTAGAAAACGCATTCATTTGCCCAAGTCAATCATAAGACATGAACAAAATGCATCAGTGATTCGTATTTCCATGAACTTTCTGAAACGGCACAGGAATGCCCCTGTCTGTGTGCATGTGTGCGGTGCGCGCGTATGTCTACACTTTGTGTAGCCGTTAGCGATGATGCTAATGATAACCTTCTTCTGGTAGGGAAGGAATGGCTTTCCCCAAAACCTTCGCAAGTAAATGTTAACTACAAAGTAGCCTATGCCTGCCTGGCAGAATTATACCGTGATCATTTGCATCACTCCAGTGGCCATTTGTTCTACAGCAACACCGCTTAACCAAACAAAGGTCTCTTCCTGGTGCACGCTTGTATTTAAGGGTAACTACACCCCAAAATCTAAATGTCTTACATTTTTCCCAGACCTCACAAATGGTCACCTGATAGGGTTTAAACATTGTTGTGGACATAGAACATCCAATTGTGCTGTTTTGCTATTAAAAAGGTGTACTTTTGAGAGCGAAAACCTGCCAAAACAGGGACAAACGGGGAAATCTAAACGGAGAAAAGGGAACTTGGGAATTAACAGAATCAGGCAAAACATTGAAGGGATTTTATAGTGCCCTAATGGACTACAGACATTGACTGTCTCCTAGACTAAAAACAAAGGCTGCATGTACTGCCTATATTTTGAGGGAAACGCACTGTCCATTATTTGATTTGATCAGGGCAGGGCAGCACACACAAACTGCATTTAATCCAATAACAATCCATGATATTATTAGGGTGATAAATAAAAGGCAGTTGCTCCATGACACAAGAGCACGCTCTACTGGGACAAAAAGCTTACAGCACCTGGTATTCCCAGGCGGTCTCCCATCCAAGTACTAACCAGGCCCGACGATGCTTAGCTTCCGAGATCGGACGAGATCAGGCGTTTTCAGGATGGTATGGCCGTAAGCGAGGGAACAACTCTTGGTACACTATATAAAGTCAATGTGTCACTCACTCTGAAAGGGACACAGAAACGTATCCACTTTGTGACACAAACTGAAGAAGCTCAACCCTTGCTTACATTTCCAATATATATATATATATTTGAGTCTTGTTGGGGGGGGGGGGGAGAGGGCATATCCTATGTTGATTTATGACAAGTTCATTGACTAGGGCCCTATAAAATAGGCGTTGCGGACCGAATCACGGAATCCAGACATTAAACCGGAATTCAACAATATTCAAACATTTATTGAACTTAGTAAGAAATCAACTAAATCTATTCAACTTGTTAGAAAACGCATTCATTTGCCCAAGTCAATCATAAGACATGAACAAAATGCATCAGTGATTCGTATTTCCATGAACTTTCTGGCACGGCACAGGAATGCCCCTGTCTGTGTGCATGTGTGCGGTGCGCGCGTATGTCTACACTTTGTGTAGCCGTTAGCGATGATGCTAATGATAACCTTCTTCTGGTAGGGAAGGAATGGCTTTCCCCAAAACCTTCGCAAGTAAATGTTAACTACAAAGTAGCCTATGCCTGCCTGGCAGAATTATACCGTGATCATTTGCATCACTCCAGTGGCCATTTGTTCTACAGCAACACCGCTTAACCAAACAAAGGTCTCTTCCTGGTGCACGCTTGCATTTAAGGGTAACTACACCCCAAAATCTAAATGTCTTACATTTTTCCCAGACCTCACAAATGGTCACCTGATAGGGTTTAAACATTGTTGTGGACATAGAACATCCAATTTTTCTGTTTTGCTATTAAAAAGGTGTACTTTTGAGAGCGAAAACCTGCCAAAACAGGGACAAACGGTAAACGGGGAAATCTAAACGGAGAAAAGGGAACTTGGGAATTAACGGAATCAGGCAAAACATTGAAGGGATTTTATAGTGCCCTAATGGACTACAGACATTGACTGTCTCCTAGACTAAAAACAAAGGCTGCATGTACTGCCTATATTTTGAGGGAAACGCACTGTCCATTATTTGATTTGATCAGGGCAGGGCAGCACACACAAACTGCATTTAGTCCAATAACAATCCATGATATTATTAGGGTGATAAATAAAAGGCAGTTGCTCCATGACACAAGAGCACGCTCTACTGGGACAAAAAGCTTACAGCACCTGGTATTCCCAGGCTGTCTCCCATCCAAGTACTAACCAGGCCCGACCCTGCTTAGCTTCCAAGATCAGACAAGATCGGGCGTATTCAGGCTGGTATGGCCACAAGCGAGGGAACGACTCTTGGTACACTATATAAAGTCAATGTGTCACTCACTCTGAAAGGGACACAGAAACGTATCCACTTTGTGACACAAACTGAAGAAGCTCAACCCTTGCTTACATTTCCAATATATATATATATATATGAGTCTTGTTGGGGGGGGGGGGAGAAGAGGGCATATCCTATGTTGATTTATGACAAGTTCATTGACTAGGGCCCTATAAAATAGGCGTTGCGGACCGAATCACGGAATCCAGACATTAAACCGAAATGCAACAATATTCAAACATTTATTGAACTTAGTAAGAAATCAACTAAATCTATTCAACTTGTTAGAAAACGCATTCATTTGCCCAAGTCAATCATAAGACATGAACAAAATACATCAGTGATTCGTATTTCCATGAACTTTCTGAAACGGCACAGGAATGCCCCTGTCTGTGTGCATGTGTGCGGTGCGCGCGTATGTCTACACTTTGTGTAGTCGTTAGCGATGATGCTAATGATAACCTTCTTTTGGTAGGGAAGGAAAGGCTTTCCCCAAAACCTTCGCAAGTAAATGTTAACTACAAAGTAGCCTATGCCTGCCTGACAGAATTATACCGTGATCATTTGCATCACTCCAGTGGCCATTTGTTCTACAGCAACACCGCTTAACCAAACAAAGGTCTCTTCCTGGTGCACGCTTGCATTTAAGGGTAACTACACCCCAAAATCTAAATGTCTTACATTTTTCCCAGACCTCACAAATCGTCACCTGATAGGGTTTAAACATTGTTGTGGACATAGAACATCCAATTGTGCTGTTTTGCTATTAAAAAGGTGTACTTTTGAGAGCGAAAACCTGCCAAAACAGGGACAAACGGTCAACGGGGAAATCTAAACGGAGAAAAAGGAACTTGGGAATTAACGGAATCAGGCAAAACATTGAAGGGATTTTATAGTGCCCTAATGGACTACAGACATTGACTGTCTCCTAGACTAAAAACAAAGGCTGCATGTACTGCCTATATTTTGAGGGAAACGCACTGTCCATTATTTGATTTGATCAGGGCAGGGCAGCACACACAAACTGCATTTAGTCCAATAACAATCCATGATATT
>NW_028165409.1:60000-65000 GCF_964263955.1 Coregonus lavaretus | reverse complement strand
AATCTAAATGTCTTACATTTTTCCCAGACCTCACAAATGGTCACCTGATAGGGTTTAAACATTGTTGTGGACATAGAACATCCAATTGTGCTGTTTTGCTATTAAAAAGGTGTACTTTTGAGAGCGAAAACCTGCCAAAACAGGGACAAACGGTCAACGGGGAAATCTAAACGGAGAAAAGGGAACTTGGAAATTAACAGAATCAGGCAAAACATTGAAGGGATTTTATAGTGCCCTAATGGACTACAGACATTGACTGTCTCCTAGACTAAAAACTAAGGCTGCATGTACTGCCTATATTTTGAGGGAAACGCACTGTCCATTATTTGATTTGATCAGGGCAGGGCAGCACACACAAACTACATTTAGTCCAATAACAATCCATGATATTATTAGGGTGATAAATAAAAGGCAGTTGCTCCATGACACAAGAGCACGCTCTACTGGGACAAAAAGCTTACAGCACCTGGTATTACCAGGCGGTCTCCCATCCAAGTACTAACCAGGCCCGACCCTGCTTAGCTTCCGAGATCGGACGAGATCGGGCGTATTCAGGCTTGTATGGCCGTAAGCGAGGGAACAACTCTTGGTACACTATATAAAGTCAATGTGTCACTCACTCTGAAAGGGACACAGAAACGTATCCACTTTGTGACACAAACTGAAGAAGCTCAACCCTTGCTTACATTTCCAATATATATATATATATATATATATATATATATATATATATATATATATATATATATATATATTTGAGTCTTGTTGGGGGGGGGGGGGGAAGAGGGCATATCCTATGTTGATTTATGACAAGTTCATTGACTAGGGCCCTATAAAATAGGCGTTGCGGACCGAATCACGGAATCCAGACATTAAACCGAAATGCAACAATATTCAAACATTTATTGAACTTAGTAAGAAATCAACTAAATCTATTCAACTTGTTAGAAAACACATTCATTTGCCCAAGTCAATCATAAGACATGATCAAAATGCTTCAGTGATTCGTATTTCCATGAACTTTCTGGCACGTCACAGGAATGCCCCTGTCTGTGTGCATGTGTGCGGTGCGCGCGTATGTCTACACTTTGTGTAGCCGTTAGCGATGATGCTAATGATAACCTTCTTCTGGTAGGGAAGGAAGGGCTTTCCCCAAAAGGAAGGGCTTTCCCCAGGAGCTGGATGGAAAAAAAATGGCGGACGGAAGACAGGGTGGTGCGGCAGGTGCCGCTTCTCATTCGAATGCTGTAATTTTATCTAAACCATCAGGTGTACGCCGACCCCAGCTAAGTAACTCATGCAAAGAGTTAAAGCGCAATTATGTGTTTTATCTCCAGTACTCTGCCATGATTGTCAGTTATGTAGCTGCTCTACTGATAATCTCAGTGCGTCCTTGCTGGGATGACACAATCAGTCTACTACCGGAGAATATTAACACCAAACACAAACACATTGGTTCACCGTTCCACGGGAGCGGACAGTACACAGCATACCATAATGTTCTGAACAATGGCCAAGTCTACCTCGCTCCTTATTCTACTGAACCGCTTAGGCGCAACAAACACAAGTCCAACATTTATCGGAAACTGTTAAACTACCTGTTCACTACCCTCCTGCTCTCCGGGGATGTGCAACTCAATCCTGGGCCCAACATCACCGAGCCAGCAATACGCACCGGAGTGGAGGGCGGTGGATGGCCTCGTCCACTGATCGTCGCCGCTGTGGAGGTGGGTGAGTGCTATGGTCCTGTGGTTTCTCTCGGCTCACCCGGCTCCGGGATGGATTTTGACTCTTCGGGCATACCGGGGTCGCTGTGTGCGGTCCCTGACTCTGCTTCTGGTGTGCGGGATGTTTTAATTAGTTTCCCGCATCCAATGCAGGCGGGAGGGATTGTTAATTGCGCTACCGAACTGCCCCTAATCAAAACGAAACAAAACGGCCTAAACCCAGCCGTCAGAAAACACAGAAAATTTAACTTTTTTCAATGTGTCAATCACTCTCGAGTCATCTGGGACCCACGAGCTAAGCCCAAGGGACTACTAGGGGGGCACTTGAACATTCGTAGTGTCATTCCAAAAAGTGATCAAATTCAACATCTACTCACAGACTCCAACCTTGACTTTCTCTGCCTCTCAGAGACATGGCTCCATAGAAACTCTCCATCTGCTGCTTTGATTGTGCCTGGCTACAATGTTTTCAGGAGAGACAGGACTGAAGGAAGAGGAGGGGGTGTGATGATTTATATTAAAGAACATATCCGATGTAAACAAATTGAGTGGTCATGTGATAATGAACTAGAATGTATTGGCCTGAACATTACACTGTCTCCCCAAATGTCTTTTACCCTCATTGGAATGTATAGGCCACCTTCCACCAAAAGTGTGTTTTTTGATCAGTTTAATAACATGCTTAGGGAATGTGATTTTGGGAAAGAGGTCATCTTAATGGGAGATTTTAACATTAATTATGAAGACAAGTGTTGTAGGAAAACCCTCAAACGGATCACTAATACCTTTGACCTTACACAGCTAGTTAAAGGGCCAACTAGGGTGACTTGTTGCTCTAAAACACAGATTGATTTGGTGTTCAGTAATAAACCAGAGAGAGTGACTAAATCATTCAATATGGTTACTGGGCTATCTGATCATAATCTGACACTTATAGCCAGAAAGCTGTCTAAGAGCAGGTTTAACCTCTCTACTGTTAGAAAGCCTGATCAACTAAGAATACCTAAGAGTGAATTAAGCTATTTTGAAAATGCAATTAAGGGAATTAACTGGAATGATCTCTTGTCCTATGCAGACGTGGAAGCTGATAGTCAAGTTTTTCTATCCACAATCCAGACTACATTAAACGGTTTCCTAAAGAAAATCAAATCCAAACCTGGCCAAAAGAGCACTCTTCCTTGGCTAAATGGAGAAATCTGGAAATTGATGAAAGAACGAGATTATTATCTAAAAATAGCCCTAAGATCCAAATTAGAGCATGACAGACGTAGGTTTACCATGTTGAGAAATAAGGTGATGAAAGAAATCAGACAGGCCAAGGCAAACTTTTTTATTAACATAATTGGTGAAGCAAAGGGAAATTCTAAACTGATCTGGGAGAATCTAAAAAAGTTAACAGGGAAAGACCATAGTAACACTGCAAAAAGACTAGAAATCATGGTGAATAACAATCTAACACAGGATGCAGTCGAAATAGCAATAGCCTTCAATTCCTACTTTATTGACTCTGTCAGGGTACTGACACAGAACCCCTCCACTGGTTTCTTGGGCTCAGTGCTAGTAAATGATGCTCAACCTGTCTTCATCATAAGGGAGGTTTCTGAGTCAAAGGTAGACAAGGTGATTAGCTCACTAAAGAACTCTAAAGCCAAAGATGTGTTTGGGATGGACTCTACCTTTCTTAAAAACTACAAAGAGTCACTCATTGGCCCCATTACTAAGGTCACCAACACATCTATTGGTCTCGGGGTGTTTCCAAGGGTATGGAAGTCGGCCATAATAACGGCCATCTTTAAATCTGGCGACCCTGCTGACGTGAGTAACTACAGGCCCATTAGTATACTACCTGTGGTGTCAAAGGTTGTTGAAAAGTGTGTAGCAGAACAACTGATTGCCCACCTCAACAACAGCCCCTTCACATTACATTCCATGCAGTTTGGCTTCAGAGCGAAACACTCCACAGAAATGGCCAACTGCTTTTTTCTGGAAAATGTGAAGTCCAAGATGGACAAAGGGGGCGTTGTTGGGGCTGTGTTTCTGGACCTAAGGAAGGCTTTTGATACTGTTAACCATGAGATTCTCATCACAAAATTGTCCAAGTTCAACTTTTCCCCCGATGCCTTGAGATGGATGAAATCATACCTTGAAGGCAGAACTCAGTGTGTCAGAGTGAGCAATGAGCTGTCGCCCACTCTTAGCTATGATGTGGGTGTGCCCCAAGGGTCAATACTGGGGCCCCTCCTGTTCAGCCTGTACATTAATGATCTGCCTTCTGTCTGTACTGGGTCTGAAGTTCAAATGTATGCAGATGATACAGTGATATATGTGCATGCAAAGAGCAAACAACAAGCTGCACAAGAACTCACTACTGTAATGGTCCAGGTTACAAAATGGCTCAGTGACTCGTGTTTGCATCTCAATGTGAAAAAAACTGTTTGCATGTTCTTCACAAAGAGGGCAACAGATGCTACTGAGCCAGAAGTCTATGTGTCAGGGGAGAAGCTCCAGGGGGTATCTGATTTTAAGTACCTTGGCATCATACTTGATTCCAACCTCTCTTTTAAAAAGCATGTGAAAAAGGTAATTCAAATAACCAAATTCAACCTAGCTAATTTCCGATTTATACGAAATTGTTTGACTACAGAGGTAGCAAAACTGTACTTCAAATCTATGATACTCCCCCACTTAACATACTGCTTGACTAGTTGGGCCCAAGCTTGCTGTACAACAGTAAGACCTATTCAGTCTGTCTACAAACAGGCTCTCAAAGTGCTTGATAGGAAGCCCAATAGCCATCATCACTGTCACATCCTTAGAAAGCATGAGCTCCTGAGTTGGGAAAATCTTGTGCAATACACCGATGCATGTCTTGTATTCAAGATCCTAAATGGCTTGGCTCCCCCTCCACTCAGTATTTTTGTTAAACAGAAAACCCAAACATATGGCAGCAGATCCACAAGGTCTGCCATGAGAGGTGACTGTGTAGTTCCCCTAAGGAAAAGCACCTTTAGTAAATCTGCTTTTTCTGTGAGAGCTTCCCATGTCTGGAATACACTGCCATCAGACACACACAACTGCACCACATATCACACTTTCACAAAATGCTTGAAGACATGGCTAAAGGTCAATCAGATTTGTGAACATGGTCCCTAGCTGTGTGTTGCCGCTTTCCATGTCTGTTGTCTGTAACTTGTGAGGTGTGGAAACACTTTGTTGCTTTTATGAATTTTGTTTTGCTGCTTTTTGTTCTATGTTGCTCGGTCTGTATGCTAC
>NW_028165409.1:47500-57500 GCF_964263955.1 Coregonus lavaretus | reverse complement strand
TGTTGGGGGGGGGGGGAAGAGGGCATATCCTATGTTGATTTATGACAAGTTCATTGACTAGGGCCCTATAAAATAGGCGTTGCGGACCGAATCACGGAATCCAGACATTAAACCGAAATTCAACAATATTCAAACATTTATTGAACTTAGTAAGAAATCAACTAAATCTATTCAACTTGTTAGAAAACACATTCATTTGCCCAAGTCAATCATAAGACATGAACAAAATGCATCAGTGATTCGTATTTCCATGAACTTTCTGGCACAGGAATGCCCCTGTCTGTGTGCATGTGTGCGGTGCGCGCGTATGTCTACACTTTGTGTAGCCGTTAGCGATGATGCTAATGATAACCTTCTTCTGGTAGGGAAGGAATGGCTTTCCCCAAAACCTTCGCAAGTAAATGTTAACTACAAAGTAGCCTATGCCTGCCTGGCAGAATTATACCGTGATCATTTGCATCACTCCAGTTGCCATTTGTTCTACAGCAACACCGCTTAACCAAACAAAGGTCTCTTCCTGGTGCACGCTTGCATTTAAGTGTAACTACACCCCAAAATCTAAATGTCTTACATTTTTCCCAGACCTCACAAATGGTCACCTGATAGGGTTTAAACATTGTTGTGGACATAGAACATCCAATTGTGCTGTTTTGCTATTTAAAAGGTATACTTTTGAGAGCGAAAACCTGCCAAAACAGGGACAAACGGTCAACGGGGAAATCTAAACGGAGAAAAGGGAACTTGGGAATTAACGGAATCAGGCAAAACATTGAAGGGATTTTATAGTGCCCTAATGGACTACAGACATTGACTGTCTCCTAGACTAAAAACAAAGGCTGCATGTACTGCCTATATTTTGAGGGAAACGCACTGTCCATTATTTGATTTGATCAGGGCAGGGCAGGGCAGCACACACAAACTGCATTTAGTCCAATAAAAATCCATGATATTATTAGGGTGATAAATAAAAGGCAGTTGCTCCATGACACAAGAGCACGCTCTACTGGGACAAAAAGCTTACAGCACCTGGTATTCCGAGGCGGTATCCCATCCAAGTACTAACCAGCCCGACCCTGCTTAGCTTCCGAGATCGGACGAGATCTGGCGTATTTTTTTTTTTTTTTTTTTTTATTATCAAAAAATTCAATTTTTTACAATATTTACAGTACAAATGAACAATACAGAAGACACTATCCTAACATAGGCAGGTGAACAATTCACCCCCTATCAAATCAAAGAACCCAAAGAAATAAAAATACAACAAAAACTATTTTACAAAAAAAAACCCAGACATGACTAAGACATAACAAATTCCACCCACAAAATAGGCAGATAAAAGCCACCCCCTATCAAATAAAAATAAACAAAGAAAATATTCAAAATAATTCTTTCAAAAATTATAAGTGATTCCTCCACCATCCACCTTTGCAATCAACCCACACCCCTCAACAAAATGTTTATCAAAATCTTCCATCCCATAATTAAACAACATATCCATGTGTTTACTAAACAGTGATATAAAAATACCCCACACCTTCACCCTCTTCCTGTCAAAAAAACCATAATTCCTCCTACAAAAAATAGCATACCTCACAAAACTCAAAACAATATTCAACAAGCACACATTAACGCCATCACATTTACCAGACACTCCAAATAACACAAGTTCCTCCCACACATACTTTTTCAAGAAATCACCCCCCCAGTTTTTACTTAACATTTCCTTAACTTTACAAAACATATATTTTAATTCCTCACATTCTATAAACAAATGCATAAGCGTTTCTGGGAAACATCCACATATATCGCATTCCCTTTTTACTTCACAATTAATTTGATGTAACACCACCTTTGTAAATATTCTATTGTGTCTTAACTTAAAATCATTATTTTCACACTCCTTACTATTATATTTTACATTTAAATTTTCCCATATCTTTTTTTCATCCAATTCTGGAAAAACTGTTTTCCAAAATTTTTCAGCAGCCGGCCTTCTATAACATTTTCCTACCATTATTCTATACAATATTTTCACTGGTATAGTAGATAAATGTACTTTCTTCTCACTGCTACCAATGAACAAATTAGGAAATACAAACAGATTTTCTCTTTCAACCTCACTATTTATTAAATCCACCCATGCGCTTGGTATGCTATTCTTTATCTTGTCATACATATTATTCACTGTTCCCCTTCCCACCTCTTCATCCCATTCCTTGATAATATCAAAAATAGCTTCTTCAGGTAAAAACCCTGGAATTACCTCATAGGTATAATCTTTTATTTGTCGTAGACCTGCACTCCTAAATACTTTATTATACAAAACTTGTTCTTTGTTCTTGATTTTCTCATTCAGAAATATAGGTTGATTCATAATCAGGTCAATATGACCACATTCATAATATACATTAGGCAACAACTCTGCCCATGCATTTAGCACCTCTTTATAAAAATCTGGTACCTTTTCAAACATTTTCCTTTTAAGCCCCATCAATAAACCATTATCTCCACATCCACCACTCTCCTCTAAGTAGACCTTAAAGAAGTGTTTCCAGCCATAATCTTCACTGTCATACAAATATTTCTTTACTGTTTTTATCCTAATAGCTTTTCTTTTGACATCTAAATCTACAAGTTTTAAACCTCCATCCACATAGTCAGCTATCAATGTTTTCTGAGCTATTCTTACACCTTTACCATCCCATATAAAATTAGACACCACCTTATTTAATTCATTTAGCACCCACTCAGGCATGTCCAGGACTCCCAAAACATACACAAATTTAGATAATACCAAAGTATTTGCAACAATTACTTTACCTTTTAACCTTAATTTTCTATTTTTCCAGAAATTTAACGTTAGCTTGACTTTATTAAGGATCCCAGTCCAAGTTATATCTTTTGCCTCTTTCTCCTTTACACCAATGTTTACTCCCAGCACTTTAATAAAATCCCTTGCTATCTTGAATGGAATCTCACACTTATTTGCATCGATATCCCCAACAAACATTATTTCAGTCTTCTCTATATTAACTTTAGCGCCCGATGCCTTACCATATATATCTATGATTCTCATAATGCTTCCAATGCTTCCCATATCTTTCACAGTGCAAGTAGTGTCATCAGCGTACTGATGTACAACACTGATACCACCACCTGGGATTCCGACACCCCTTACCTCTTTATTACTATTTATTAAAGTAGCTAACGGTTCTGTAGAAATACTGTACAACAGAGCTGACAAAGGACAGCCCTGCCTTACTGACCTCTCTACAGGAAAAGTATCTGTTACCACTCCGTTACATTTGACACAACTTTTAGCCCCGCTGTACAACAGGTTTATCCAAGCTACAAACTTTGGCCCAAAACCAAACCTCTCCATAGTCTGTAATAGGAAGCTATGCTCCACTCTATCAAAGGCTTTGTTAAAATCCAAACTTAATACTATACCGCCTTCATTTTTCATTTGATTAACAACATCTCTAATTGTACAAATTACATCTGCAACATCTCTTCCAGGTATACCGTAGGCTTGTGTTGATGCAATAATACTCCCAATCACCTTTTTCATCCTATTCGCTAACACTTTAGTCAATATCTTATAATCGGAATTCAGAAGACTAATAGGCCTATAATTTTCTAACTTGAATCTACTGCCCCTATTCTTGAATAAAATCGTTAACATACCAGTTGACATAGACTCAGGGATTTCCTTATTCTCTTCCATATAATGAAACACCTTCCCTAAAATGGGTGCCAAAATATCTACAAAGACTTTATAGAACTCGTTTGTTAAACCATCCAAACCCGGACTTTTATTGCCTTGAGTGTTAACAATTGCTTCCTTGATTTCCATAATCGAAATCTCTTCATCACACATCATTCTATCTACCTGAGATACTTTGGCACTAATTGTATCCCGCACTTTTTCAACACATACTTTATCTACATCATTCTTTTTGTAAAGATTTCTGTAAAAGGATTCAACTGTATCTAAGATCTCAACAAAATCGTTTACCTTTACACCTTTTTCATTTTCCAACTCTACAATGTAACTCTTAGTTTGTTTTCTTTTTTCAAGCCCCAAAAAAAAGGATGTACATTTCTCTCCCTCCAAAGCGTACTGTGCCCTACTCCTAACAATAGCACCCAAACATTTCTTTTTTTCATAACGACCCAGCTCTGCATGGATTTTCAAATAATTCACAACATCATAGTCCGGATCAGTATCAGCCTTTTCAAGTTCATGCAACATCCTATTTCTAAGCATTGTTTCTTTCTGCTTATCTAACCGGTTGTGATTTCTAGCATACCTAATACTCCTGTTTTTTACTTTTCCTTTCACTTCCTCCCACCATAAACACACATTCTCTTTTAACAGTACATTAGACATTTCATCATTAATACATTCAACAATTTCATTTCTATATCCTTCCTCCTTTAACAGACTGGCATTTAAACACCAGACACCTCCCCCTCTCCTCTCCACACCAAAACCCATTTGAAATGACATTACTGCGTGATCACTATATGCTGTAAAGTTATATGACATCTTCTTAACATGCTGCACCAATTCTTGTTTTGCTAGACATAAATCAATTCTGCTTTGTTTTAATTCCTTTAGCACCACCTGCCTTCTAGAAAACACTCTTCTGTTTGGATTTTCAGCCCTCCATATATCTACTAGATTCTCCTCATTCATAAGTTTCCATAATGCATTTCTAGAAGAGTCATATCTGAATCTAGCACAACTAGAGGCATCCATTCTACTACACCTCACATTAAAGTCTCCTATCAATATACAGTTTTCTGAGCACAGTGTTTTTAAGTTGTGAAACATTTCTCTCCTTTCAGATTCAATGTTTGAAGCATAAACATTGATTAAACGAAAAACTACATTTTGCACTTCAAATTCAATTGCAATAAGTCTGCCATCATTGTCAGCATATATTTGTTTTACATTTTGAACCACATCGTTTTTTATCAAAATAGCCACACCACATGTTTTATCACTTCCATGACTACAAAAAATTAAATCAGACCATTTACTCTTAATCTCCTGTATTTTGGAATCTGTCCAATTGGTCTCTTGAAAACACAACATGTCTGCCTTAACAGACACTAAAACCTGCTCAAATTTGCTCATGTTTCTCAAACTGTTACCATTTAGGGATGCGACTGTAATCATTAGTAATGTGTGCAGAGGTATAATCAGAGCAAAACAAGTCCTTTCAAAACCTACTTTTTCTTTTTTCCAAATCCCATCATCTCCCTAGTTTTCGACAATGACCTCTTATTTTTTGCAAACAACTGATGATCCTCACTATCTATTTCATCCTCCGTCTCCTGATTTGGAGCGGCAGGGAAGCCTTTTGAAAAGTGCGCTTTAACAGTGCCAGTGACTTCAGTGGACCCAGCTCGCTCTTTGGTGTCATTTTTACACACGCTTGAAACTGGCTCAGGCACCTGAGAAGCACCTTGCACCATCTCTACCTGTGTATGTATTTCACCCATCATGTGCTGCTGTTCCACCTTGTCAGCAGCAGAGACCAAAACTGCGTCACGTGTTTTGCCAGAAGACATTACAGGCTCTTCAGGCATATCTGCCACTGTCTCTGAAGTCACACTCCCCATGTCACTCTCTTTTTCTCCTTCCATAAACACACTCCCCTCCTCTTCCTCAGAAGTGAGGTCCATTGTTTGCAAAAGTAAGTGATCTTTTCCCTTCTTACAGCTACATCTAACTTTCGGTCTGTCACACATTTCACACACATTACCTATGTTCAAACATTCTCTGGCATAATGCCCTTGTTCACTACATTTATGGCAAGTGAATTCTGGACATTCCTTAAGTATGTGCCCCGGCTGAATACATAGTCTACATACCTTCACTTGATTGTCATGGATTACACGAAAATATTCAAATCCCTCGACAGTGTTAAATTTGGTAGAATATGGCAAGGATTGCACATTGTCTGTGAACTTCACCTTGCAAAATCTCGTCCCGTCCACAATGTCTGTTCCTGGCCACATCCTCCTCTTGATTGGCGTGGTCGCCTTCACTTTCCAGCCTCTTAGTTTCTCATATATCTCCCCATCTGTAATGTATGCAGGCAAGTTCAAAAAGGACACCACAAGCTCATCGTTCCCTAGCTCTTTAGCCATGATTTGACAGTTCTTTATCTTTAGCCCGTCCATTAGTCTTTCTTTTCCCTTTACATGAGACATTGTTATTTCATACTTATTTCCGTCTCTCATTCTACATCCAAGTATTGTTCCACAAACTTCCCTTATTCCTCTCAGCAATTCCATCGTTGTTATTTTCCCTTCTCCAATTATTTCCACGTTCACCGTCAGTTCCTTCTCATACTTTCTTTTCTTCAGTTCTTCATTTGAAATTCTGATTTCACTGTTGTCCTTTCTCGTCGTCGTTTGTATTCTTGATGTTGACGCCATGTTGTCCATCCGGTTATTTTAATCAATATCCCCCAAACAGCTCACGCCGATGGGGGATAATAACAAAAAAGTTTCAAAGAAAATCAACTACAATCACACACAAACTTTCAAACTTATAAATCAAAAAAACCTCCAAACAAACGATATCCTCTCTCAAGCACTCAGACACCTGCCGCTCATCCACTTCCTGAAATTCCAAAAAGGGGCGTATTCAGGCTGGTATTGCCATTAGCACAGGAACAACTATTGATACACTATATAAAGACATTAACAAAATGTATCAGTGATTCGTATTTCCATGCAACTTAATGAACCAACTAAAAACAAAGGCTGAATGTACTGTCTATATTTTGAGGGAAACGCACTGTCTATTATTTAATTTGATCAGGGCAGGGCAGGGCAGCACATACAAACTGCATTTAGTCCAATAAAAATACATGATATTATTAGGGTGATAAATAAAAGGCAGTTGCTCTATGACACAAGAGCACTCTCTAGTGGAACAAAAAGCTTACAGCACCTGGTATTCCCAGGCAGTCTTCCTTCCAAGTACTAAACAGGCCCAATCCTGCTTAGCTTCCGAGATCAGACGAGATCAGGTATATTCAGGAGGGTATGGCCGTAAGCGCAGGAACAACTCTTGGTACACTATATAAAGACATGAACAAAATGTATCAGTGATTCGTATTTCCATGCAACTTAATGAACCGACTAAAAACAAAGGCTGAATGTACTGTCCATATTTTTAGGGAAATGCACTGTCTATTATTTAATTTGATCAGGGCAGGGCAGGGCAGCACATACAAACTGCATTTAGTCCAATAAAAATACATGATATTATTAGGGTGATAAATAAAAGGCAGTTGCTCCATGACACAAGAGCACTCTCTAGTGGAACAAAAAGCTTACAGCACCTGGTATTCCCAGGCAGTCTTCCATCCAAGTACTAACCAGGCCCAATCCTGCTTAGCTTCTGAGATCAGGCATAATTTTTTTTTTTTTTTTTTTTTTTTTTTTTTTATTATCAAAAAATTCAATTTTTTACAATATTTACAGTACAATATTACAAAGAACAATACAGAAGACACTAGCCTAACATAGGCAGGTGAACAATTCACCCCCTATCAAATCAAAGAACCCAAAGAAATAAAAATACAAAAAAAACTAGTATACAAAAAAACCCAGACATGACTAAGACATAACAAATTCCACCCACAAAATAGGCAGATTAAAAGCAACCCCCTATCAAATTAAAAATAAACAAAGAAAATATTCAAAATAATTCTTTCAAAAATTATAAGTGATTCCTCCACCATCCACCTTTGCAATCAACCCACTCCCCTCAACAAAATGTTCATCAAAATCTTCCATCCCATAATTAAACAACATATCCATGTGTTTACTAAACAGTGATATAAAAATACCCCACACCTTCACCCTCTTCCTGTCAAAAAAACCATAATTCCTCCTACAAAAAATAGCATACCTCACAAAACTCAAAACAATATTCAACAAGCACACATTAACGCCATCACATTTACCAGACACTCCAAATAACACAAGTTCCTCCCACACATACTTTTTCAAGAAATCAATCCCCCAGTCTTTACTTAACATTTCCTTAACTTTACAAAAAATATATTTTAATTCCTCACATTCTATAAACAAATGCATAAGAGTTTCTGGGAAACATCCACATATATCGCATTCCCTTTTTATTTCACAATTAATTTGATGTAACACCACCTTTGTAAATATTCTATTGTGTCTTAATTTAAAATCATTATTTTCACACTCCTTACTATTATATTTTACATTTAAATTTTCCCATATCTTTTTTTCATGCAATTCCGGAAAAACTGTTTTCCAAAATTTTTCAGCAGCCGGCCTTCTATAACATTTTCCCACCATTATTCTATACAATCTTTTCACTGGTATAGTAGATAAATGTACTTTCTTCTTACTGCTACCAATGAACAAATTAGGAAATGCAAACAGATTTTCTCTTTCAACTTCACTATTTATTAAATCCACCCATGCGCTTGGTATACTATTCTTTATCTTGTCATACATATTATTCACTGTTCCCCTTCCCACCTCTTCATCCCATTCCTTGATAATATCAAAAATAGCTTCTTCAGGTAAAAACCCTGGAATTACCTCATATGTATAATCTTTTATTTGTCGTAGACCTGCACTCCTAAATACTTTATTATACAAAATTTGTTCTTTGTTCTTGATTTTCTCATTCAGAAATATAGGTTGATTCATAATCAGGTCAATATGACCACATTCATAATATACATTAGGCAACAACTCTGCCCATGCATTTAGCACCTCTTTATAAAAATCTGGTACCTTTTCAAACATTTTCCTTTTAAGCCCCATCAATAAACCATTATCTCCACATCCACCACTCTCCTCTAAGTAGACCTTAAAGAAGTGTTTCCAGCCATAATCTTCACTGTCATACAAATATTTCTTTACTGTTTTTATCCTAATAGCTTTTCTTTTGACATCTAAATCTACAAGTTTTAAACCTCCATCCACATAGTCAGCTATCAATGTTTTCTGAGATATTCTAACTCCTTTACCATCCCATATAAAATTAGACACCACATTATTCAATTCATTTAGCACCCACTCAGGCATGTCCAGGACTCCCAAAACATACACAAATTTAGATAATACCAAAGCATTTGCAACAATTACTTTACCTTTTAACTTTAATTTTCTATTTTTCCAGAAATTCAACGTTAGCTTGACTTTATTAAGGATCCCAGTCCAAGTTATATCTTTTGCCTCTTTCTCCTTTACACCAATGTTTACTCCCAGCACTTTAATAAAATCCCTTGCTATCTTGAATGGAATCTCACACTTATTTGCATTGATATCCCCAACAAACATTATTTCAGTCTTCTCTATATTAACTTTAGCACCCGATGCCTTACCATATATATCTATGATTCTCATAATGCTTCCAATGCTTCCTATATCCTTCACAGTGCAAGTAGTGTCATCAGCGTACTGATGTACAACACTGATACCACCACCTGGGATTCCGACACCCCTTACCTCTTTATTACTATTTATTAATGTAGCTAACGGTTCTGTAGAAACACTGTACAACAGAGCTGACAAAGGACAGCCCTGCCTTACTGACCTCTCTACAGGGAAAGTATCTGTTAACACTCCGTTACATTTGACACAACTTTTAGCCCCGCTGTACAACAGGTTGATCCAAGATACAAACTTTGGCCCAAAACCAAACCTCTCCATAGTCTGTAATAGGAAGCTATGCTCCACTCTATCAAAAGCTTTGTTAAAATCCAAACTTAATACTATACCGCCTTCATTTTTCATTTGATTAACAACATCTCTAATTGTACAAATTACATCTGCAACATCTCTTCCAGGTATACCGTAGGCTTGTGTTGATGCAATAATACTCCCAATCACCTTTTTCATCCTATTCGCTAACACTTTAGTCAATATCTTATAATCCGAATTTAGAAGACTAATAGGCCTATAATTTTCTAACTTT
>NW_028165409.1:37500-42500 GCF_964263955.1 Coregonus lavaretus | reverse complement strand
CATTATCTCCACATCCACCACTCTCCTCTAAGTAGACCTTAAAGAAGTGTTTCCAGCCATAATCTTCACTGTCATACAAATATTTCTTTACTGTTTTTATCCTAATAGCTTTTCTTTTGACATCTAAATCTACAAGTTTTAAACCTCCATCCACATAGTCAGCTATCAATGTTTTCTGAGATATTCTAACACCTTTACCATCCCATATAAAATTAGACACCACCTTATTTAATTCATTTAGCACCCACTCAGGCATGTCCAGGACTCCCAAAACATACACAAATTTAGATAATACCAAAGCATTTGCAACAATTACTTTACCTTTTAACTTTAATTTTCTATTTTTCCAGAAATTTAACGTTAGCTTGACTTTATTAAGTATCCCAGTCCAAGTTATATCTTTTGCCTCTTTCTCCTTTACACCAATGTTTACTCCCAGCACTTTAATAAAATCCCTTGCTATCTTGAATGGAATCTCACACTTATTTGCATCGATATCCCCAACAAACATTATTTCAGTCTTCTCTATATTAACTTTAGCGCCCGATGCCTTACCATATATATCTATGATTCTCATAATGCTTCCAATGCTTCCTATATCTTTCACAGTGCAAGTAGTGTCATCAGCGTACTGATGTACAACACTGATACCACCACCTGGGATTCCGACACCCCTTACCTCTTTATTACTATTTATTAAAGTAGCTAACGGTTCTGTAGAAATACTGTACAACAGAGCTGACAAAGGACAGCCCTGCCTTACTGACCTCTCTACAGGAAAAGTATCTGTTACCACTCCGTTACATTTGACACAACTTTTAGCCCCGCTGTACAACAGGTTGATCCAAGCTACAAACTTTGGCCCAAAACCAAACCTCTCCATAGTCTGTAATAGGAAGCTATGCTCCACTCTATCAAAGGCTTTGTTAAAATCCAAACTTAATACTATACCGCCTTCATTTTTCATTTGATTAACAACATCTCTAATTGTACAAATTACATCTGCAACATCTCTTCCAGGTATACCGTAGGCTTGTGTTGATGCAATAATACTCCCAATCACCTTTTTCATCCTATTCGCTAACACTTTAGTCAATATCTTATAATCGGAATTTAGAAGACTAATAGGCCTATAATTTTCTAACTTGAATCTACTGCCCCTATTCTTGAATAAAATCGTTAGCATACCAGTTGACATAGACTCAGGGATTTCCTTATTCTCTTCCATATAATGAAACACCTTCCCTAAAATGGGTGCCAAAATATCTACAAAGACTTTATAGAACTCATTTGTTAAACCATCCAAACCCGGACTTTTATTGCCTTGAGTGTTAACAATTGCTTCCTTGATTTCCATAATCGAAATCTCTTCATCACACATCATTCTATCTACCTGAGATACTTTGGCACTAATTGTATCCAGCACTTTTTCAACACATACTTTATCTACATCATTCTTTTTGTAAAGATTTCTGTAAAAGGATTCAACTGTATCTAAGATCTCAACAAAATCGTTTACCTTTACACCTTTTTCATTTTCCAACTCTACAATGTAACTCTTAGTTTGTTTTCTTTTTTCAAGCCCCCAAAAAAAGGATGTACATTTCTCTCCCTCCAAAGCGTACTGTGCCCTACTCCTAACAATAGCACCCAAACATTTCTTTTTTTCATAACGACCCAGCTCTGCATGGATTTTCAAATAATTCACAACATCATAGTCTGGATCAGTATCAGCCTTTTCAAGTTCATGCAACATCCTATTTCTAAGCATTGTTTCTTTCTGCTTATCTAACCGGTTGTGATTTCTAGCATACCTAATACTCCTGTTTTTTACTTTTCCTTTCACTTCCTCCCACCATAAACACACATTCTCTTTTAACAGTACATTAGACATTTCATCATTAATACATTCAACAATTTCATTTCTATATCCTTCCTCCTTTAACAGACTGGCATTTAAACACCAGACACCTCCCCCTCTCCTCTCCACACCAAAACCCATTTGAAATGACATTACTGCGTGATCACTATATGCTGTAAAGTTATATGACATCTTCTTAACATGCTGCACCAATTCTTGTTTTGCTAGACATAAATCAATTCTGCTTTGTTTTAATTCCTTTAGCACCACCTGCCTTCTAGAAAACACTCTTCTGTTTGGATTTTCAGCCCTCCATATATCTACTAGATTCTCCTCATTCATAAGTTTCCATAATGCATTTCTAGAAGAGTCATATCTGAATCTAGCACAACTAGAGGCATCCATTCTACTACACCTCACATTAAAGTCTCCTATCAATATACAGTTTTCTGAGCACAGTGTTTTTAAGTTGTGAAACATTTCTCTCCTTTCAGATTCAATGTTTGAAGCATAAACATTGATTAAACGAAAAACTACATTTTGCACTTCAAATTCAATTGCAATAAGTCTGCCATCATTGTCAGCATATATTTGTTTTACATTTTGAACCACATCGTTTTTTATCAAAATAGCCACACCACATGTTTTATCACTTCCATGACTACAAAAAATTAAATCAGACCATTTACTCTTAATCTCCTGTATTTTGGAATCTGTCCAATTGGTCTCTTGAAAACACAACATGTCTGCCTTAACAGACACTAAAACCTGCTCAAATTTGCTCATGTTTCTCAAACTGTTACCATTTAGGGATGCGACTGTAATCATTAGTAATGTGTGCAGAGGTATAATCAGAGCAAAACAAGTCCTTTCAAAACCTACTTTTTCTTTTTTCCAAATCCCATCATCTCCCTAGTTTTCGACAATGACCTCTTATTTTTTGCAAACAACTGATGATCCTCACTATCTATTTCATCCTCCGTCTCCTGATTTGGAGCGGCAGGGAAGCCTTTTGAAAAGTGCGCTTTAACAGTGCCAGTGACTTCAGTGGACCCAGCTCGCTCTTTGGTGTCATTTTTACACATGCTTGAAACTGGCTCAGGCACCTGAGAAGCACCTTGCACCATCTCTACCTGTGTATGTATTTCACCCATCATGTGCTGCTGTTCCACCTTGTCAGCAGCAGAGACCAAAACTGCGTCTCGTGTTTTGCCAGAAGACATTACAGGCTCTTCAGGCATATCTGCCACTGTCTCTGAAGTCACACTCCCCATGTCACTCTCTTTTTCTCCTTCCATAAACACACTCCCCTCCTCTTCCTCAGAAGTGAGGTCCATTGTTTGCAAAAGTAAGTGATCTTTTTCCTTCTTACAGCTACATCTAACTTTCGGTCTGTCACACATTTCACACACATTACCTATGTTCAAACATTCTCTGGCATAATGCCCTTGTTCACTACATTTATGGCAAGTGAATTCTGGACATTCCTTAAGTATGTGCCCCGGCTGAATACATAGTCTACATACCTTCACTTGATTGTCATGGATTACACGAAAATATTCAAATCCCTCGACAGTGTTAAATTTGGTAGAATATGGCAAGGATTGCACATTGTCTGTGAACTTCACCTTGCAAAATCTCGTCCCGTCTACAATGTCTGTTCCTGGCCACATCCTCCTCTTGATTGGCGTGGTCGCCTTCACTTTCCAGCCTCTTAGTTTCTCATATATCTCCCCATCTGTAATGTATGCAGGCAAGTTCAAAAAGGACACCACAAGCTCATCGTTCCCTAGCTCTTTAGCCATGATTTGACAGTTCTTTATCTTTAGCCCGTCCATTAGTCTTTCTTTTCCCTTTACATGAGACATTGTTATTTCATACTTATTTCCGTCTCTCATTCTACATCCAAGTATTGTTCCACAAACTTCCCTTATTCCTCTCAGCAATTCCATCGTTGTTATTTTCCCTTCTCCAATTATTTCCACGTTCACCGTCAGTTCCTTCTCATACTTTCTTTTCTTCAGTTCTTCATTTGAAATTCTGATTTCACTGTTGTCCTTTCTCGTCGTCGTTTGTATTCTTGATGTTGACGCCATGTTGTCCATCCGGTTATTTTAATCAATATCCCCCAAACAGCTCACGCCGATGGGGGATAATAACAAAAAAGTTTCAAAGAAAATCAACTACAATCACACACAAACTTTCAAACTTATAAATCAAAAAAACCTCCAAACAAACGATATCCTCTCTCAAGCACTCAGACACCTGCCGCTCATCCACTTCCTGAAATTCCAAAAAGGGGCGTATTCAGGCTGGTATGGCCGTAAGCGAGGGAACAACTCTTGGTACACTATATAAAGTCAATGTGTCACTCACTCTGAAAGGGACACAGAAACGTATCCACTTTGTGACACAAACTGAAGAAGCTCAACCCTTGCTTACATTTCCAATATATATATATATATATATATATATATTTGAGTCTTGTTGGGGGTGGGGGGAAGAGGGCATATCCTATGTTGATTTATGACAAGTTCATTGACTAGGGCCCTATAAAATAGGCGTTGCGGACCGAATCACGGAATCCAGACATTAAACCAAAATTCAACAATATTCAAACATTTATTGAACTTAGTAAGAAATCAACTAAATCTATTCAACTTGTTAGAAAACGCATTCATTTGCCCAAGTCAATCATAAGACATGAACAAAATGCATCAGTGATTCGTATTTCCATGAACTTTCTGGCACAGGAATGCCCCTGTCTGTGTGCATGTGTGCGGTGCGCGCGTATGTCTACACTTTGTGTAGCCGTTAGCGATGATGCTAATGATAACGTTCTTCTGGTAGGGAAGGAATGGCTTTCCCCAAAACCTTCGCAAGTAAATGTTAACTACAAAGTAGCCTATGCCTGCCTGGCAGAATTATACCGTGATCATTTGCATCACTCCAGTGGCCATTTGTTCTACAGCAACACCGCTTAACCAAACAAAGGTCTCTTCCTGGTGCACGCTTGCATTTAAGGGTAACTACACCCCAAAATCTAAATGTCTTACATTTTTCCCAGACCTCACAAATGGTCACCTGATAGGGTTTAAACATAGTTGTGGACATAGAACATCCAATTGTGCTGTTTTGC
>NW_028165409.1:25000-32500 GCF_964263955.1 Coregonus lavaretus | reverse complement strand
AAATCCCTTGCTATCTTGAATGGAATCTCACACTTATTTGCATCGATATCCCCAACAAACATTATTTCAGTCTTCTCTATATTAACTTTAGCGCCCGATGCCTTACCATATATATCTATGATTCTCATAATGCTTCCAATGCTTCCTATATCTTTCACAGTGCAAGTAGTGTCATCAGCGTACTGATGTACAACACTGATACCACCACCTGGGATTCCGACACCCCTTACCTCTTTATTACTATTTATTAAAGTAGCTAACGGTTCTGTAGAAATACTGTACAACAGAGCTGACAAAGGACAGCCCTGCCTTACTGACCTCTCTACAGGAAAAGTATCTGTTACCACTCCGTTACATTTGACACAACTTTTAGCCCCGCTGTACAACAGGTTGATCCAAGCTACAAACTTTGGCCCAAAACCAAACCTCTCCATAGTCTGTAATAGGAAGCTATGCTCCACTCTATCAAAGGCTTTGTTAAAATCCAAACTTAATACTATACCGCCTTCATTTTTCATTTGATTAACAACATCTCTAATTGTACAAATTACATCTGCAACATCTCTTCCAGGTATACCGTAGGCTTGTGTTGATGCAATAATACTCCCAATCACCTTTTTCATCCTATTCGCTAACACTTTAGTCAATATCTTATAATCGGAATTTAGAAGACTAATAGGCCTATAATTTTCTAACTTGAATCTACTGCCCCTATTCTTGAATAAAATCGTTAGCATACCAGTTGACATAGACTCAGGGATTTCCTTATTCTCTTCCATATAATGAAACACCTTCCCTAAAATGGGTGCCAAAATATCTACAAAGACTTTATAGAACTCATTTGTTAAACCATCCAAACCCGGACTTTTATTGCCTTGAGTGTTAACAATTGCTTCCTTGATTTCCATAATCGAAATCTCTTCATCACACATCATTCTATCTACCTGAGATACTTTGGCACTAATTGTATCCAGCACTTTTTCAACACATACTTTATCTACATCATTCTTTTTGTAAAGATTTCTGTAAAAGGATTCAACTGTATCTAAGATCTCAACAAAATCGTTTACCTTTACACCTTTTTCATTTTCCAACTCTACAATGTAACTCTTAGTTTGTTTTCTTTTTTCAAGCCCCCAAAAAAAGGATGTACATTTCTCTCCCTCCAAAGCGTACTGTGCCCTACTCCTAACAATAGCACCCAAACATTTCTTTTTTTCATAACGACCCAGCTCTGCATGGATTTTCAAATAATTCACAACATCATAGTCTGGATCAGTATCAGCCTTTTCAAGTTCATGCAACATCCTATTTCTAAGCATTGTTTCTTTCTGCTTATCTAACCGGTTGTGATTTCTAGCATACCTAATACTCCTGTTTTTTACTTTTCCTTTCACTTCCTCCCACCATAAACACACATTCTCTTTTAACAGTACATTAGACATTTCATCATTAATACATTCAACAATTTCATTTCTATATCCTTCCTCCTTTAACAGACTGGCATTTAAACACCAGACACCTCCCCCTCTCCTCTCCACACCAAAACCCATTTGAAATGACATTACTGCGTGATCACTATATGCTGTAAAGTTATATGACATCTTCTTAACATGCTGCACCAATTCTTGTTTTGCTAGACATAAATCAATTCTGCTTTGTTTTAATTCCTTTAGCACCACCTGCCTTCTAGAAAACACTCTTCTGTTTGGATTTTCAGCCCTCCATATATCTACTAGATTCTCCTCATTCATAAGTTTCCATAATGCATTTCTAGAAGAGTCATATCTGAATCTAGCACAACTAGAGGCATCCATTCTACTACACCTCACATTAAAGTCTCCTATCAATATACAGTTTTCTGAGCACAGTGTTTTTAAGTTGTGAAACATTTCTCTCCTTTCAGATTCAATGTTTGAAGCATAAACATTGATTAAACGAAAAACTACATTTTGCACTTCAAATTCAATTGCAATAAGTCTGCCATCATTGTCAGCATATATTTGTTTTACATTTTGAACCACATCGTTTTTTATCAAAATAGCCACACCACATGTTTTATCACTTCCATGACTACAAAAAATTAAATCAGACCATTTACTCTTAATCTCCTGTATTTTGGAATCTGTCCAATTGGTCTCTTGAAAACACAACATGTCTGCCTTAACAGACACTAAAACCTGCTCAAATTTGCTCATGTTTCTCAAACTGTTACCATTTAGGGATGCGACTGTAATCATTAGTAATGTGTGCAGAGGTATAATCAGAGCAAAACAAGTCCTTTCAAAACCTACTTTTTCTTTTTTCCAAATCCCATCATCTCCCTAGTTTTCGACAATGACCTCTTATTTTTTGCAAACAACTGATGATCCTCACTATCTATTTCATCCTCCGTCTCCTGATTTGGAGCGGCAGGGAAGCCTTTTGAAAAGTGCGCTTTAACAGTGCCAGTGACTTCAGTGGACCCAGCTCGCTCTTTGGTGTCATTTTTACACATGCTTGAAACTGGCTCAGGCACCTGAGAAGCACCTTGCACCATCTCTACCTGTGTATGTATTTCACCCATCATGTGCTGCTGTTCCACCTTGTCAGCAGCAGAGACCAAAACTGCGTCTCGTGTTTTGCCAGAAGACATTACAGGCTCTTCAGGCATATCTGCCACTGTCTCTGAAGTCACACTCCCCATGTCACTCTCTTTTTCTCCTTCCATAAACACACTCCCCTCCTCTTCCTCAGAAGTGAGGTCCATTGTTTGCAAAAGTAAGTGATCTTTTTCCTTCTTACAGCTACATCTAACTTTCGGTCTGTCACACATTTCACACACATTACCTATGTTCAAACATTCTCTGGCATAATGCCCTTGTTCACTACATTTATGGCAAGTGAATTCTGGACATTCCTTAAGTATGTGCCCCGGCTGAATACATAGTCTACATACCTTCACTTGATTGTCATGGATTACACGAAAATATTCAAATCCCTCGACAGTGTTAAATTTGGTAGAATATGGCAAGGATTGCACATTGTCTGTGAACTTCACCTTGCAAAATCTCGTCCCGTCTACAATGTCTGTTCCTGGCCACATCCTCCTCTTGATTGGCGTGGTCGCCTTCACTTTCCAGCCTCTTAGTTTCTCATATATCTCCCCATCTGTAATGTATGCAGGCAAGTTCAAAAAGGACACCACAAGCTCATCGTTCCCTAGCTCTTTAGCCATGATTTGACAGTTCTTTATCTTTAGCCCGTCCATTAGTCTTTCTTTTCCCTTTACATGAGACATTGTTATTTCATACTTATTTCCGTCTCTCATTCTACATCCAAGTATTGTTCCACAAACTTCCCTTATTCCTCTCAGCAATTCCATCGTTGTTATTTTCCCTTCTCCAATTATTTCCACGTTCACCGTCAGTTCCTTCTCATACTTTCTTTTCTTCAGTTCTTCATTTGAAATTCTGATTTCACTGTTGTCCTTTCTCGTCGTCGTTTGTATTCTTGATGTTGACGCCATGTTGTCCATCCGGTTATTTTAATCAATATCCCCCAAACAGCTCACGCCGATGGGGGATAATAACAAAAAAGTTTCAAAGAAAATCAACTACAATCACACACAAACTTTCAAACTTATAAATCAAAAAAACCTCCAAACAAACGATATCCTCTCTCAAGCACTCAGACACCTGCCGCTCATCCACTTCCTGAAATTCCAAAAAGGGGCGTATTCAGGCAGGTATGGCCGTAAGCGAGGGAACAACTCTTGGTACACTATATAAAGTCAATGTGTCACTCACTCTGAAAGGGACACAGAAACGTATCCACTTTGTGACACAAACTGAAGAAGCTCAACCCTTGCTTACATTTCCAATATATATATATATATATATATATATATATATATATATATATATATATATATATATATATATATATTTGAGTCTTGTTGGGGGGGGGGGGGGGGGGAAGAGGGCATATCCTATGTTGATTTATGACAAGTTCATTGAATAGGGCCCTATAAAATAGGCGTTGCGGACCGAATCACGGAATCCAGACATTAAACCGAAATTCAACAATATTCAAACATTTATTGAACTTAGTAAGAAATCAACTAAAACTATTCAACTTGTTAGAAAACGCATTAATTTGCCCAAGTCAATCATAAGACATGAACAAAATGCATCAGTGATTCGTATTTCCATGAACTTTCTGAAACGGCACGGGAATGCCCCTGTCTGTGTGCATGTGTGCGGTGCGCACGGATATCTACACTTTGTGTAGCCGTTAGCGATGATGCTAATGATAACCTTCTTCTGGTAGGGAAGGAATGGCTTTCCCCAAAACCTTCGCAAGTAAATGTTAACTACAAAGTAGCCTATGCCTGCCTGGCAGACTTATACCGTGATCATTTGCATCACTCCAGTGGCCATTTGTTCTACAGCAACACCGCTTAACCAAACAAAGGTCTCTTCCTGGTGCACGCTTGCATTTAAGGGTAACTACACCCCAAAATCTAAATGTCTTACATTTTTCCCAGACCTCACAAATGGTCACCTGATAGGGTTTAAACATTGTTGTGGACATAGAACATCCAATTGTGCTGTTTTGCTATTAAAAAGGTGTACTTTTGAGAGTGAAAACCTGCCAAAACAGGGACAAACGGTCAACGGGGAAATCTAAACGGTTAAAAGGGAACTTGGGAATTAACAGAATCAGGCAAAACATTGAAGGGATTTTATAGTGCCCTAATGGACTACAGACATTGACTGTCTCCTAGACTAAAAACAAAGGCTGCATGTACTGCCTATATTTTGAGGGAAACGCCGCACTGTCCATTATTTGATTTGATCAGGGCAGGGCTGCACACACAAACTGCATTTAGTCCAATAACAATCCATGATATTATTAGGGTGATAAATAAAAGGCAGTTGCTCCATGACACAAGAGCACGCTCTACTGGGACAAAAAGCTTACAGCACCTGGTATTCCCAGGCGGTCTCCCATCCAAGTACTAACCAGGCCCGACCCTGCTTAGCTTCCGAGAACGGACGAGATCGGGCGTATTCAGGCTGGTATGGCCGTAAGCGAGGGAACAGCTCTTGGTACACTATATAAAGTCAATGTGTCACTCACTCTGAAAGGGACACAGAAACGTATCCACTTTGTGACACAAACTGAAGAAGCTCAACCCTTGCTTACATTTCCAATATATATATATATATATATATATATATATATATATATATATATATATATATATATATATATATATATATATATATATATATATATATATATATATATATATATATATATATTAGTCTTGTTGGGGGGGGGGGGGGGGAGAGGGCATATCCTATGTTGATTTATGACAAGTTCATTGACTAGGGCCCTATAAAATAGGCGTTGCGGACCGAATCACGGAATCCAGACATTAAACCGAAATTCAACAATATTCAAACATTTATTGAACTTAGTAAGAAATCAACTAAATCTATTCAACTTGTTAGAAAACGCATTCATTTGCCCAAGTCAATCATAAGACATGAACAAAATGCATCAGTGATTCGTATTTCCATGAACTTTCTGGCACGGCACAGGAATGCCCCTGTCTGTGTGCATGTGTGCGGTGCGCACGTATGTCTACACTTTGTGTAGCCGTTAGCGATGATGCTAATGATAACCTTCTTCTGGTAGGGAAGGAATGGCTTTCCCCAAAACCTTCGCAAGTAAATGTTAACTACAAAGTAGCCTATGCCTGCCTGGCAGAATTATACCGTGATCATTTTCATCACTCCAGTGGCCATTTGTTCTACAGAAACACCGCTTAACCAAACAAAGGTCTCTTCCTGGTGCACGCTTGCATTTAAGGGTAACTACACACCAAAATCTAAATGTCTTACATTTTTCCCAGACCTCACAAATGGTCACCTGATAGGGTTTAAACATTGTTGTGGACATAGAACATCCAATTGTGCTGTTTTGCTATTAAAAATGTGTACTTTCGAGAGCGAAAACCTGCCAAAACAGGTACAAACGGTCAACGGGGAAATCTAAACGGAGAAAAGGGAACTTGGGAATTAACGGAATCAGGCAAAACATTGAAGGGATTTTATAGTGCCCTAATGGACTACAGACATTGACTGTCTCCTAGACTAAAACCAAAGGCTGCATGTACTGCCTATATTTTGAGGGAAACGCACTGTCCATTATTTGATTTGATCAGGGCAGGGCAGCACACACAAACTGCATTTAGTCCAATAACAATCCATGATATTATTAGGGTGATAAATAAAAGGCAGTTGCTCCATGACACAAGAGCACGCTCTACTGGGACAAAAAGCTTACAGCACCTGGTATTCCCAGGCGGTCTCCCATCCAAGTACTAACCAGGCCCAACCCTGCTTAGCTTCCGAGAACGGACGAGATCGGGCGTATTCAGGCTGGTATGGCCGTAAGCGAGGGAACAGCTCTTGGTACACTATATAAAGTCAATGTGTCACTCACTCTGAAAGGGACACAGAAACGTATCCACTTTGTGACACAAACTGAAGAAGCTCAACCCTTGCTTACATTTCCAATATATATATATATATATATATATATATATATATATATATATATATATATATATATATATATATATATATATATATATATATATATATATATATATATTTGAGTCTTGTTGGGGGGGGGAAGAGGGCATATCCTATGTTGATTTATGACAAGTTCATTGACTAGGGCCCTATAAAATAGGCGTTGCGGACCGAATCACGGAATCCAGACATTAAACCGAAATTCAACAATATTCAAACATTTATTGAACTTAGTAAGAAATCAACTAAATCTATTCAACTTGTTAGAAAACGCATTCATTTGCCCAAGTCAATCATAAGACATGAACAAAATGCATCAGTGATTCGTATTTCCATGAACTTTCTGGCACGGCACAGGAATGCCCCTGTCTGTGTGCATGTGTGCGGTGCGCACGTATGTCTACACTTTGTGTAGCCGTTAGCGATGATGCTAATGATAACCTTCTTCTGGTAGGGAAGGAATGGCTTTCCCCAAAACCTTCGCAAGTAAATGTTAACTACAAAGTAGCCTATGCCTGCCTGGCAGAATTATACCGTGATCATTTTCATCACTCCAGTGGCCATTTGTTCTACAGAAACACCGCTTAACCAAACAAAGGTCTCTTCCTGGTGCACGCTTGCATTTAAGGGTAACTACACCCCAAAATCTAAATGTCTTACATTTTTCCCAGACCTCACAAATGGTCACCTGATAGGGTTTAAACATAGTTGTGGACATAGAACATCCAATTGTGCTGTTTTGCTATTAAAAAGGTGTACTTTTGAGAGCGAAAACCTGCCAAAACAGGGACAAACGGTCAACGGGGAAATCTAAACGGAGAAAAGGGAACTTGGGAATTAACGGAATCAGGCAAAACATTGAAGGGATTTTATAGTGCCCTAATGGACTACAGACATTGACTGTCTCCTA
>NW_028165409.1:17500-20000 GCF_964263955.1 Coregonus lavaretus | reverse complement strand
CCTGCCAAAACAGGGACAAACGGTCAACGGGGAAATCTAAACGGAGAAAAGGGAACTTGGGAATTAACGGAATCAGGCAAAACATTGAAGGGATTTTATAGTGCCCTAATGGACTACAGACATTGACTGTCTCCTAGACTAAAAACAAAGGCTGCATGTACTGCCTATATTTTGAGGGAAACGCACTGTCCATTATTCGATTTGATCAGGGCAGGGCAGCACACACAAACTGCATTTAGTCCAATAACAATCCATGATATTATTAGGGTGATAAATAAAAGGCAGTTGCTCCATGACACAAGAGCACGCTCTACTGGGACAAAAAGCTTACAGCACCTGGTATTCCCAGGCGGTCTCCCATCCAAGTACTGACCAGGCCTGACCATGCTTAGCTTCCGAGATCGGACGAGATCTGGCGTATTCAGGCTGGTATGGCCGTAAGCGAGGGAACAACTCTTGGTACACTATATAAAGTCAATGTGTCACTCACTCTGAAAGGGACACAGAAACGTATCCACTTTGTGACACAAACTGAAGAAGCTCAACCCTTGCTTACATTTCCAATATATATATATATATATATATATATATATATTTATATATTTGAGTCTTGTTGGGGGGGGGGGGGGGGAAGAGGGCATATCCTATGTTGATTTATGACAAGTTCATTGACTAGGGCCCTATAAAATAGGCGTTGCGGACCGAATCACGGAATCCAGACATTAAACCGAAATGCAACAATATTCAAACATTTATTGAACTTAGTAAGAAATCAACTAAATCTATTCAACTTGTTAGAAAACGCATTCATTTGCCCAAGTCAATCATAAGACATGAACAAAATGCATCAGTGATTCGTATTTCCATGAACTTTCTGAAACGGCACAAGAATGCCCCTGTCTGTGTGCATGTGTGCGGTGCGCGCGTATGTCTACACTTTGTGTAGCCGTTAGCGATGATGCTAATGATAACCTTCTTCTGGTAGGGAAGGAATGGCTTTCCCCAAAACCTTCGCAAGTAAATGTTAAATACAAAGTAGCCTATGCCTGCCTGGCAGAATTATACCGTGATCATTTGCATCACTCCAGTGGCCATTTGTTCTACAGCAACACCGCTTAACCAAACAAAGGTCTCTTCCTGGTGCACGCTTGCATTTAAGGGTAACTACACAACAAAATCTAAATGTCTTACATTTTTCCCAGACCTCACAAATGGTCACCTGATAGGGTTTAAACATTGTTGTGGACATAGAACATCCAATTGTTCTGTTTTGCTATTAAAAAGGTGTACTTTTGAGAGCGAAAACCTGCCAAAACAGGGACAAACGGTCAACGGGGAAATCTAAACGGAGAAAAGGGAACTTGGGAATTAACGGAATCAGGCAAAACATTGAAGGGATTTTATAGTGCCCTAATGGACTACAGACATTGACTGTCTCCTAGACTAAAAACAAAGGCTGCATGTACTGCCTATATTTTGAGGGAAACGCACTGTCCATTATTTGATTTGATCAGGGCAGGGCAGCACACACAAACTGCATTTAGTCCAATAACAATCCATGATATTATTAGGGTGATAAATAAAAGGCAGTTGCTCCATGACACAAGAGCACGCTCTACTGGGACAAGAAGCTTACAGCACCTGGTATTCCCAGGCAGTCTCCCATCCAAGCCCGACCCTGCTTAGCTTCCGAGATCGGATGAGATCGGGTGTATTCAGGCTGGTATGGCCGTATCGAGGGAACAACTCTTGGTACACTATATAAAGTCAATGTGTCACTCACTCTGAAAGGGACACAGAAACGTATCCACTTTGTGACACAAACTGAAGAAGCTCAACCCTTGCTTACATTTCCAATATATATATATATATATATATATTTGAGTCTTGTTGGGGGGGGGGGGGGGGAAGAGGGCATATCCTATGTTGATTTATGACAAGTTCATTGACTAGGGCCCTATAAAATTGGCGTTGCGGACCGAATCACGGAATCCAGACATTAAACCGAAATTCAACAATATTCAAACATTTATTGAACTTAGTAAGAAATCAACTAAATCTATTCAACTTGTTAGAAAACGCATTCATTTGCCCAAGTCAATCATAAGACATGAACAAAATGCATCAGTGATTCGTATTTCCATGAACTTTCTGAAACGGCACAGGAATGCCCCTGTCTGTGTGCATGTGTGCGGTGCGCGCGTATGTCTACACTTTGTGTAGCCGTTAGCGATGATGCTAATGATAACCTTCTTCTGGTAGGGAAGGAATGGCTTTCCCCAAAACCTTCGCAAGTAAATGGTAACTACAAAGTAGCCTATGCCTGCCTGGCAGAATTATACCGTGATCATTTGCATCACTCCAGTGGCCATTTGTTCTACAGCAACACCACTTAACCAAACAAAGGTCTCTTCCTGGTGCACGATTGCATTTAAGGGTAACTACACCCCAAAATCTAAATGTCTTACATTTTCCCCAGACCTCACAAATGGTCACCTGA
>NW_028165409.1:0-5000 GCF_964263955.1 Coregonus lavaretus | reverse complement strand
CAGCTTCTTTTTTACATATCATAGCTTCATATTTCACATCACTTCTTCACATCTCATAGCTTCACAGCTTCTTTTTACATATCATAGCTTCATATTTCACATCTCATAGCTTCACAGCTTATTTTACATATCATAGCTTCATATTTCACATCTCATAGCTTCACAGCTTATTTTTCCATATCATATCTTCATATTTCACATCTTCACATCTCAGCCTATAACGCAGATTATCAGTCCACGTCATAGCTTCTTACATGCTTTTACAGCAACTGGTATTCCAAGGTGGTCCCCCATCCAAGTACTAACCAGCCCTAAACCTGCTTAGCTTCCGAGATCTGACGAGATCGGGCGTATTCAGGCTGGTATGGCCGTAAGCGAGGGAAGACCTCTTGGTACACTATATAAAGTCAATGTTTCACTCACTCTGAAAGGGACACAGAAACGTATCCACTTTGTGACACAAACTGAAGAAGCTCAACCCTTGCTTACATTTCCAAAATATATATGTATATATATATATATATATATATATATATATATATATATATATATATGAGTCTTGTTGGGGGGGGGGGAAGAGGGCATATCCTATGTTGATTTATGACAAGTTCATTGACTAGGGCCCTATAAAATAGGCGTTGCGGACCGAATCACGGAATCCAGACATTAAACCGAAATTCAACAATATTCAAACATTTATTGAACTTAGTAAGAAATCAACTAAATCTATTCAACTTGTTAGAAAACGCATTCATTTGCCCAAGTCAATCATAAGACATGAACAAAATGCATCAGTGATTCGTATTTCCATGAACTTTCTGGCACGGCACAGGAATGCCCCTGTCTGTGTGCATGTGTGCGGTGCGCGCGTATGTCTACACTTTGTGTAGCCGTTAGCGATGATGCTAATGATAACCTTCTTCTGGTAGGGAAGGAATGGCTTTCCCCAAAACCTTCGCAAGTAAATGTTAACTACAAAGTAGCCTATGCCTGCCTGGCAGAATTATACCGTGATCATTTGCATCACTCCAGTGGCCATTTGTTCTACAGCAACACCGCTTAACCAAACAAAGGTCTCTTCCTGGTGCACGCTTGCATTTAAGGGTAACTACACCCCAAAATCTAAATGTCTTACATTTTTCCCAGACCTCACAAATGGTCACCTGATAGGGTTTAAACATTGTTGTGGACATAGAACATCCAATTGTGCTGTTTTGCTATTAAAAACGTGTACTTTTGAGAGCGAAAACCTGCCAAAACAGGGACAAACGGTCAACGGGGAAATCTAAACGGAGAAAAGGGAACTTGGGAATTAACAGAATCAGGCAAAACATTGAAGGGATTTTATAGTGCCCTAATGGACTACAGACATTGACTGTCTCCTAGACTAAAAACAAAGGCTGCATGTACTGCCTATATTTTGAGGGAAACGCACTGTCCATTATTTGATTTGATCAGGGCAGGGCAGCACACACAAACTGCATTTAGTCCAATAACAATCCATGATATTATTAGGGTGATAAATAAAAGGCAGTTGCTCCATGACACAAGAGCACGCTCTACTGGGACAAAAAGCTTACAGCACCTGGCATTCCCAGGCGGTCTCCCATCCAAGTACTAACCAGGCCCGACCCTGCTTAGCTTCCGAGATCGGACGAGATCAGGCGTATTCAGGCTGGTATGGCCGTAAGCGAGGGAAGACCTCTTGGTACACTATATAAAGTCAATGTGTCACTCACTCTGAAAGGGACACAGAAACGTATCCACTTTGTGACACAAACTGAAGAAGCTCAACCCTTGCTTACATTTCCAATATATATATATATATATATATATATATATATATATATATGAGTCTTGTTGGGGGGGGGGGGAAGAGGGCATATCCTATGTTGATTTATGACAAGTTCATTGACTAGGGCCCTATAAAATAGGCGTTGCGGACCGAATCACGGAATCCAGACATTAAACCGAAATTCAACAATATTCAAACATTTATTGAACTTAGTAAGAAATCAACTAAATCTATTCAACTTGTTAGAAAACGCATTCATTTGCCCAAGTCAATCATAAGACATGAACAAAATGCATCAGTGATTCGTATTTCCATGAACTTTCTGGCACGGCACAGGAATGCCCCTGTCTGTGTGCATGTGTGCGGTGCGCGCGTATGTCTACACTTTGTGTAGCCGTTAGCGATGATGCTAATGATAACCTTCTTCTGGTAGGGAAGGAATGGCTTTCCCCAAAACCTTCGCAAGTAAATGTTAACTACAAAGTAGCCTATGCCTGCCTGGCAGAATTATACCGTGATCATTTGCATCACTCCAGTGGCCATTTGTTCTACAGCAACACCGCTTAACCAAACAAAGGTCTCTTCCTGGTGCACGCTTGCATTTAAGGGTAACTACACCCCAAAATCTAAATGTCTTACATTTTTCCCAGACCTCACAAATGGTCACCTGATAGGGTTTAAACATTGTTGTGGACATAGAACATCCAATTGTGCTGTTTTGCTATTAAAAACGTGTACTTTTGAGAGCGAAAACCTGCCAAAACAGGGACAAACGGTCAACGGGGAAATCTAAACGGAGAAAAGGGAACTTGGGAATTAACAGAATCAGGCAAAACATTGAAGGGATTTGATAGTGCCCTAATGGACTACAGACATTGACTGTCTCCTAGACTAAAAACAAAGGCTGCATGTACTGCCTATATTTTGAGGGAAACGCACTGTCCATTATTTGATTTGATCAGGGCAGGGCAGCACACACAAACTGCATTTAGTCCAATAACAATCCATGATATTATTAGGGTGATAAATAAAAGGCAGTTGCTCCATGACACAAGAGCACGCTCTACTGGGACCAAAAGCTTACAGCACCTGGCATTCCCAGGCGGTCTCCCATCCAAGTACTAACCAGGCCCGACCCTGCTTAGCTTCCGAGATCAGACGACATCGGGCGTATTCAGGCTGGTAAGGCCGTAAGCGAGTGAACAACTCTTGGTACACTATATAAAGTCAATGTGTCACTCACTCTGAAAGGGACACAGAAACGTATCCACTTTGTGACACAAACTGAAGAAGCTCAACCCTTGCTTACATTTCCAATATATATATATATATATATATATATATATATATATATATATATATATATATATATATATATATATATATATATATATATATATATATATATATATATATATATATATATTGAGTCTTGTTGGGGGGGGGGGAAGAGGGCATATCCTATGTTGATTTATGACAAGTTCATTGACTAGGGCCCTATAAAATAGGCGTTGCGGACCGAATCACGGAATCCAGACATTAAACCGAAATGCAACAATATTCAAACATTTATTGAACTTAGTAAGAAATCAACTAAATCTATTCAACTTGTTAGAAAACGCATTCATTTGCCCAAGTCAATCATAAGACATGAACAAAATGCATCAGTGATTCGTATTTCCATGAACTTTCTGGCACGGCACAGGAATGCCCCTGTCTGTGTGCATGTGTGCGGTGCGCGCGTATGTCTACACTTTGTGTAGCCGTTAGCGATGATGCTAATGATAACCTTCTTCTGGTAGGGAAGGAATGGCTTTCCCCAAAACCTTCGCAAGTAAATGTTAACTACAAAGTAGCCTATGCCTGCCTGGCAGAATTATACCGTGATCATTTGCATCACTCCAGTGGCCATTTGTTCTACAGCAACACCGCTTAACCAAACAAAGGTCTCTTCCTGGTGCACGCTTGCATTTAAGGGTAACTACACCCCAAAATCTAAATGTCTTACATTTTTCCCAGACCTCACAAATGGTCACCTGATAGGGTTTAAACATTGTTGTGGACATAGAACATCCAATTGTGCTGTTTTGCTATTAAAAACGTGTACTTTTGAGAGCGAAAACCTGCCAAAACAGGGACAAACGGTCAACGGGGAAATCTAAACGGAGAAAAGGGAACTTGGGAATTAACAGAATCAGGCAAAACATTGAAGGGATTTGATAGTGCCCTAATGGACTACAGACATTGACTGTCTCCTAGACTAAAAACAAAGGCTGCATGTACTGCCTATATTTTGAGGGAAACGCACTGTCCATTATTTGATTTGATCAGGGCAGGGCAGCACACACAAACTGCATTTAGTCCAATAACAATCCATGATATTATTAGGGTGATAAATAAAAGGCAGTTGCTCCATGACACAAGAGCACGCTCTACTGGGACAAAAAGCTTACAGCACCTGGCATTCCCAGGCGGTCTCCCATCCAAGTACTAACCAGGCCCAACCCTGCTTAGCTTCCGAGATCAGACGACATCGGGCGTATTCAGGCTGGTAAGGCCGTAAGCGAGTGAACAACTCTTGGTACACTATATAAAGTCAATGTGTCACTCACTCTGAAAGGGACACAGAAACGTATCCACTTTGTGACACAAACTGAAGAAGCTCAACCCTTGCTTACATTTCCAAAATATATATATATATATATATATATATATATATATATGAGTCTTGTTGGGGGGGGGGGGAAGAGGGCATATCCTATGTTGATTTATGACAAGTTCATTGACTAGGGCCCTATAAAATAGGCGTTGCGGACCGAATCACGGAATCCAGACATTAAACCGAAATGCAACAATATTCAAACATTTATTGAACTTAGTAAGAAATCAACTAAATCTATTCAACTTGTTAGAAAACGCATTCATTTGCCCAAGTCAATCATAAGACATGAACAAAATGCATCAGTGATTCGTATTTCCATGAACTTTCTGGCACGGCACAGGAATGCCCCTGTCTGTGTGCATGTGTGCGGTGCGCGCGTATGTCTACACTTTGTGTAGCCGTTAGCGATGATGCTAATGATAACCTTCTTCTGGTAGGGAAGGAATGGCTTTCCCCAAAACCTTCGCAAGTAAATGTTAACTACAAAGTAGCCTATGCCTGCCTGGCAGAATTATACCGTGATCATTTGCATCACTCCAGTGG